>NC_048298.1:229731318-229854191 GCF_013100865.1 Trachemys scripta elegans | reverse complement strand
CCGGCGTTGGGGGGGGAGGTTTTTTTTTTTTTTTTGGCCACGCCCCCGCCACGCCCCCCCCGCGTCACCCCCTCCTCCCCCCGCGTCCCGATATTTGCCTTGGGTGATCTGGTCACCCTAGAGTAGACACTGAATAGGACTAAACTATGTACATAACAGTTTTTTGCCTTTTGTTTCATAATAAATTTTATTTATATAACCCTTTTGCTGATTTTTAAAGTGTTACATAAACAGGACAGGTGAAATATTATCATGTAAAGCAACCATAAACACATGAAAAGACCTAGGTTTACAATTTATGATTAAAACTCTACTATCTACACAATATACATAGACATAAAATGTAAAAACTTTATTATCTTAGAAACAGTAGCCAATCAGTTGTTTTAATTGTCATATTTTAATTCAGCACATCAAAATACATAATAAATAGCACATTTTATCTCTGAAGCAGACGACTTCTCAAAAATTGTAGACCAGTGTTTTTGATCAACTTCAAAGTTTCTGTTTCAAAGTTATATTGAAATGAACAATATTGTTTGTGTTTTTACTTATCCATTCTTGAAAAAAAAAGTGGATACTTTTGTAGATATGAATTTCAGGGAAAGGGGGTGGAACTAGTTAATTTTTATTTTGGTTAGATACTTGTTTTATTAGGATGTGTCAGAAGCAACCTGGCAGTTTTGACAAATGCTCTAAACTTGCTAGGAAATGTCATAAGTAAACTTTGTGCCTCAAAAATGGACATGACTTACACAATATATTTGCTGAAGAGTGTCATCTCAGTTTATCGTGTTGAGGGCAGTGGTGAGCTGGAGCCGGTTCGCAGCAGTTCGCACGAACCGGTTGTTAAATTTTGAAGCGGTTTTAGAACCACTTGTTAACTGGCTTCCCTACGAGGGAAGCTTTGATGGGCTCCGGCCGGGAAGAGTGTAATTCCTCCTCCCGGCCACCGGGGGCGCTGCGCTGAGGGAGCCATGTGGGCTGCCTCCTGGCCCTGTTGCTGCTGCTGCTCCTTGGACCTCTGGTCCTGGGGCTCCTGCTGCTGCCTGGTGGGTCCCTGGCTGCTCTTCTGGGCTTGGCCTGCGTCCTGCTGCTCCCAGCTGCTCTCCCCGTGTGAGTACCCACCCCCTTGCCCGCAGCCAGCCCCTGCTGCACCCCCTTGCCCGCAGCCAGCCCCTGCTGCACCCCCTTGCCCTCAGCCAGCCCCTGCTGCACCCCCCTGCCCGCAGCCAGCCCCTGCCTGCAGCCAGCCCATGTCATACCCCCTGCCTCCAGCTAGCCCTGCCCCACGCCCCTTTCTGCAGCCAGCCCCACGTCCACTGGTGCCCTGCAGTTCCCCGGGCAGTAACCCTGCACTCCTGCTTCAATGGGGTGGGGGGCAGGGAGCAGCTGGGACCCACACAGATGCACACCCTAGGGTGACCAGACAGCAAGTGTGAAAAATCGGGACAAGGGGTGGGGGCTAATAGGAGCCTATATAAGAAAAAGACCCAAAAATCTAGACTGTCCCTATAAAATCAGGACATCTGGTCACCCTAGCACACCCCCAGAGAGTGGCGGGGACCCACACACGTGAAACGGAGCTCATTTCTAGTTCAGACCCATCTTTTTAAAAAAGAACTTTAGGGTTAACATACAACTGTATTTTCCTGGAGATGGCAGGCTTTTTGGTTCTTAAATCGCCATCCAGGCGGAATTTTTAAAATTTAAAAATTGCTCCCAGGAAAATACGGACATATGGTAACCCTATTGGTACAAAAAAATACATACTGTGGTACATCCCTTAAATCAGAACTTTTTATAGGGAACCGGTTGTTAAGATTTTAGCAGCTCATCACTGGTTGAGGGAGAGAGAGTGCCAGTCATTTGTGCAAAGAAAGGGAGAATGTGTCCATTCTTTTGTAATTGGCCAAATGGCTAATATAAGCCTATTCTCAGTACTGCCATGTCTTGGGTGCTGGTAACATTCAAAAGAGATGAGGATTACATGACTTTAATAATCTCTATTCAATGAAGATAATTCACTTTCTGAGGAAAGTGAACATCTCGGATTCTCCTGCTTTCTCAAAGGAAGTTCACTGATGGGACTGGTATAACATTTTAAGTCTAAGTAGTTTTTCATCTGACGTGAGGTCATTTTCTCAATTTCTAATAAATATTGAAATGTTATTTGGGCTCTTATATCATTACCCAAAGTCCACACATATCAGTTTTTACCTTTCTTGAATTGTCAGAAGATTTGGGAGAGTTACTACTGTTAAGAATTGTCAGGGATATGATGCACTTAAGTGGTGGGATTTTCAAAAGCACTCAGTATTGGCCTAAATCTGCTTCCTTTAAAGTCAAGTGACAAGTGGAGAAATAAGTTTGCAGATATTCATGGCTCTAAACACCAATGAGTGAGAGGAATGATTTACTGAAGTACACAAAGGTTATAACTGGGAGTAATGGGTTGAATTAGGAAAGGGAAAACTTAGGCTGAATATCAGGAAAACCTTCCTGATGGTGAGATGTAGTAGGATGTGGAATAAAACTAAACTAGATAAACATTAGAAAGTATACTTTTGGGAACAATCTGGATTTGTGAGGGGAGGGAACTTGATGACCTTTAGTATGCATGTCTTCTCTTTGTCTGTGATTCTTGAAACCAATGAAAAAAGCCGCCTGAACTGGAATGAAACTTTGTCTGCCAAGCTCCACCCCAGAGTTACTGGTTAGTAGCTAGCTATGTTAGTAAAATCCTGATATATGAGATAATGGAAATAATGACTACAAATCTGACCAAATGAATGGTGCACCTGTAACAGCATAACACAGCAATTACTTGTTCCCATAATGTATTGTTCCATGTAAAACATTTTACTATGCTGAATTTACCGTTTCTGTAGTAATTTGTTTGGTTAGCTATAAACTTTTGATCCCTTTCTTTAAAACTCCGTACTTCTGAGAATCAGAAAAATTGTTCTTTTGCAAGGATAAGAGCATAACTGAACACACGGAAACCCAACTGTTTATTTTATCTCTTCATAACTTCAGCAGTTCAGCAGATGTTTCTTGTCCTAAGGCAACCATACTACAACAGGGATGGAGTGAACTGAACAAGACTCTGAAACTAGTCTTCCATTTCGATAACAGTTCTTACAACTGAAGTTCCTCATCCAGAGCACTGAACCCCCTTTATAGTAAGCTAGAATCCCACTTTCATCTTTGCAATCTCTGATGTGCTTCTTCACACATCTCTCTATTTCAGTGCTGTACTGTGAATTCACTAGTTTTATTCTTGATAGGAAACTGGACATCAACATTTTGTGGATTGTTTGCAAAATAAATCCATCATTAATTCTGGATGTTAAGACCCTCAAAATAGATCACACTTTTAAGATTACAAAAAGATGCAGTCACTTTAAGTTGTTACTAGGCTATTGAAGTCCACTTTGGCTATTTTGATATATGCTACTTGTTGTCCAAATGCACTTTTTTGAACTAAAAATGACAGTCACATTTAAAAGTAGCTTTAAATGCTTGACAATTCTATCACTGTAATTGTTGTGTCAAAGATGCATTTCCTTTCTTTAGGTTCTAACACTTTGTAAGAGAATATAGATACCCCTTTTCTTCAAGTGATTGCGCATGTGCATTCCACAATAGGTGTGCGTGCTCACCACGTGCACTGATGCCGGAAGCTTTTCCCCTAGCAGTACCTCTAGGGGAGTGCCCCTAGCAACTCCTGGAGTGGTGCCGCTATGGCGCAGTATAAGGGGCGCTGCGCGCTCCCCCCACCATCAGTTCCTTCTTGTCGCCAGTGAAGGTGCGTCGGAACTGCTGTGCTCCAGCTTTGCTGTAGCTTCCCTCTTGGACTCTGTTAATTCATAGTTAGTAGTACCTGAAGTTAGAAGTAGTTTAGTTTAGAGCAGGGGTCAGCAACGTCTGGCACGCAGCTCGCCAGGATAAGCACCCTGGCGGGCCGGGCCAGTTTGTTTACCTGCCGCGTCCACAGGTTCAGCCGATCGCGGCTCCCACTGGCCGCGGTCAGCACATCCCTTGGCCCGCGCCGCTTCCCGCAGCCCCCATTGCCCTGGAGCGGCGAACCGCGGCCAGTGGGAGCTGCGATCGGCCAAACCTGTGGACGTGGCAGGTAAACAAACTGGCCTGGCCCGCCAGGGTGCTTACCCTGATGAGCTGCATGCCAGAGGTTGCCGACCCCTGGTTTAGAGTGTTTAGTGCACCTGGGTCGGGGCATGCCACGGGCTTTAAGTTGTGCAACACTTGCAAGTGGCCGATGCCTGTGAGTGATCTGTATGCAGACTGTTTACACTGTCTGGGGGAAACCCATTTCAGCGATTGCTGCAAGATTTGCAGATACTTCAAACTTCGGACCAAGAAGGAACGGGACATTCGGCTCCAAGCCATTTTGATGGAGTCGGCCCTGACCCCGACACCGTTGCGCTGCTCCGAGTCGGCACCGAGCACCGCAGCATTGGTGCGCAGCGACCCTTAGTGCCTTCCACCAGCTGCCACCGCTCCCTGCTCAAGTTGAGCGGAGTAGCCCAGCCCATTCTGAGACTACCTCCCCAGACGTTTGAGTGCCCTCCACGCTGGAGACCCTGCAAGCGGCCTGAGACTTTGTGTCTGCCAGTACCAGGGACACTGCAACTGTTGGCTCCCCAGTCCAGAGGCAAGCCACTGCTCAGATCCCCGCAGTTGCCGCGTGGACAATACCGTTCACGGTCTAGGGAAGGTTCCCGCTTCCATTCCCTGCTCAGCGACTGTCCCATGTGCCATGCACGCCACTCCCTGTTGACCCTCACCAGGTTGTCTGGCTGGGTACTGACTGACAGGGGTTCCAGGCACCGCTCGAGGCCTCGAGGGACCATAGACTTCGCAAGGAGAGCGTTCCCTTTCAAGACCGGGACAGACGGCACTGGAGGTTCTTGTCTCCGAGAGGCTACCGTAGCTCTTCGCGGTATGGACATCGATGCCGTTCCCATTCTTCATCTCGCTCGAGGTCCCCGCCGTGACACCGCTCCCGTGGTCCCAGGCATCGATCATTGGCACCTTGCCGTTGCGGATCCACCTGTTGGAGCCGGTTGTGGAGCAGCTGCTACCAGCGGTACTCCCACTCCTCCGTACCAGGATCACGGTCTCGTGGTCGGCACCATTCCTGCCGCCACCGCTCGTCCCAGTCCCGAGATAGTAGCAGATCGTATGCCAGCCCGGCCTCCCTTCGCAGTCGTCAGTCAATGGGCCAGGCTAGTCAGGCTGAACAGCCTGCTCCGCCGGTGCCATAGCAGGTGCAGTGGCACCAGGCTCCTTGGCTGGCACCATGATACCAATGAGCCACGAAGCAGCCCCCGGTTGTGGCTATCTTGGTGGCTGGAGCCTCAGAGAGACCGTTGGCTCCCTTTCTCAGCCTCCCAAGAAGGAGTCGGTGGAGCGTTTATCCCCGGTTCTGCACGCGGAGTGGGACCAAGCGGTGGGACCTGCGGCACTGGTGGGGATGCAGAGTATCGCACCCCTATCCTCATCCTCCCCGGATGAGGCAATCACAGCCCCTCCTCCGCCTGTCCCACAGGAGGACTCTAAAGCCCACCAGGAACTGTTGAAAAGGGTAGCATCAAGCCTCAACCTTCAAGCTGTAGAGGTGGAGGAAACCTTGGACTCCCTCTTCAATGTTCTCTCGGCTTTGGCACCGGGCAGGGTGGCTCTCCCACTCCATGAAGGGGTGGCAAAGATTTCAAACGCCTTGTGGCAAACCCTGGCTTCCTTGCCCCGCATCTCCAAGAGAGCAGAACGGAAGTATTTCGTGCCTGCCAAGGGGCATGAATACCTGTACACCCACCCTGCCCCCAACTCCCTAGTGGTTGAGTCGGTCAACCACAGGGAGAAGCAAGGCCAACCAGCCCCTACTCCTAAGAATAAGGACTCGAGGAGACTAGATCTATTCAGTAGAGAGGTTTATTTATCCTCGTGTTTCCAACTGATGGTGGCGAGCCACCAAGCCCTGCTGGGGAGATACGAGTTCAATTTGTGGGGCTCTCTGCCCAAATTCGAGGACTCCCTCCAAGAGGATGACCCAAAAAAAAAAAAAAGAGTTCAAGGCTCTGGTGGAGGAGGGTACGGCTGCCGCCAGGCAGCCTCAGATGCCACAGATACGGCAGCAAGGTCTGTGGCCTCCGGGGTGTCCATGAGAAAGTCATGACTCCTGCTGTCTGGGTTGTCCAGTGAGGTGCAGAACTCCTTACAGGACCTTCCTTCGATGGCAAGGCCCTGTTTGCGGAACAGATGGACGTGAAATTGCACAACCTGAAAGATTCCTGCACAACTCTAAAGACCCTTGGCCTCTATGTCCCGGCCCCGGCCAGGATCAAGTTTAAACCCCAGCAGGCTCCCACCCAGGCCACCCACTCTAACTATGTGCCCCCTTATAAAAAGTCAAGAGACTATAAAAAAAAAATGCCCGCAGCAGCAATCCCGGTCTGCACTCCAACCTGGGCCCTCCAAGGGTAAACAGGCAGGAAAGCGTCAGTTTTGGCGGGATGCCCGGGGGCGACTTATCAGTTCATACCAGGGATCCAATAAAGCTTCCCTTCTCCAACCAGTTATGTGCTTTTCTCCTGGAGTGGTTGCAGCTGACCTCGGACCGATGGGTCCTCAACACCATCTTCCAGGGCTACATCCTCCAATTTACTTCTACCCCACCCACTCACCCTACATCCCCATCCCTCCTCAGGGACCCCTCTCACGAGACCCTGCTCGAACAGGAGGTGAGGCAGCTCCTTGGCCCAGGAGCAGTGGCAGTGGTACCAGCGGAGTTCAGACACAAGGGGTTCTACTCCCGCTACTTCCCTATCCCAAAGGCCAAACGGGGGCTCAGGCCCATCCTGGACCTGCAAGGCCTGAACCAATACATGGTAAAGCTCAAGTTTTGCATGGTCTCTCTGGCTTCCATCATCCCCTCCCTGGATCCCGGGAACTGGTACGCTGCCCTCGATCTGCAGGACGCCTAGTTCCACATTCATATATTTGAGGGCCACAGGCGTTTCCACAGTTTCTCCGTTTCATGGGCAGGAGCACTACCAATTTGTTGTTCTCCCGTTTGGCCTGTCCACTGCTCCCAAGGTATTCACAAAGTGTACGTCTGTGGTAGCGGCCTACCTCAGACGTCGGGGGGGGGGGGGGGTCCAGATCTTCCCCTATCTCGACGACTGGCTGGTGAAGGGCAGCTCCAGGTGCGGGTAAATGACACCAAGTCCACGTTGGTCCTAGTGCAGCGCACAGAGTTCATTGGGGTAATTCTGGACGCGACGTCAGCCAGGGCCTCCCTCCCACTGGACAAGTTCGAAACCCTAAGGGAGTTCATCAGCACAGTCGCAAGGTTCCCCAGGACCACAGCCAGAGCGTGCCTCCAGCTCCTGGGTCATATGTCAGTGTGCATGTATGTGGTTCACCATGCAAGACTCAGGATGCGGCCCCTCCAGCTCTGGTTGGCCTCCGTGTTCTCCCAGTTCAGAGACAGGATGGACAAAGTCCTCAGTGTGCCCAAACCGGTGATCACCTCTCTGCGGTGGTTGTCCTCCCCAGGGAACATGCTTCACGGGGTCCTGTTCAGGGGCCAACCCTCGTCCATGGAGCTGGTGTCCGACGCATCGGATCTGGGGTAGGGAACCCATGTGGGAAACGTTCAGACCCAAGGTCTGTGGTCTGCGCAGGACCTTGCCCTGCATATAAATGTCAAGGCCCTGACTTCTGACCCCCTATACACAGTGTTCCATAAGGATAAGGTCCAGCTCCGACCACATCCTTCATTCCTCCACAAGGTGATCTCTGCCTACCATATGGGTCAGGACATTTTCCTGCCAGTGCTCTGTCCCAAATCCCACGCATCCGGTGAGGAGCACCACCTCCACATGCTGGATGTGAGACGGGCTCTGGCTTTTTACCTGGAATGTACAAAGCCGTTCAGGAAATCCTCGCAGCTGTTCATCGCCTCGGCCGAATGCATGAGAGGTTGGCTGATCTCCACTCAGCAGCTCTCCAACTGGATCACCTCGTGTATTCATACCTGTTACAACCTGTCGCCAATTGTGAGGGTGGCACACTCAACTAGGGCACAAGCCTCATTGGCTGCATTTTTGGCACATGTCCCCTTCCAGGATATTTATAGGGCTGCCACATGGTCTTCGGTTCACACATTTACCTCACATTATGCGATTGTCTCCCAAACCAGGGAGGATGCCGGGTTCGGCAGAGCTGTACTCCGTCCCAAGTGTCTGTGAACTTCTACCCACCTTCAATATAGCTGGAAGAGGTAACTATAGCTGAACCACTTGGTAATAGTGACCATAATGTCACAAGGGTAAAATGCCTACAAGCAGCATGGAGACTACTTAAAAACACCACAATAGACATTCAGAATAAATGTATACGCCAAATAAAAAAAAGACAGTAGGAGGACCAAAAGAGTGCCACCATGGCTAAACAGCAGAATAAAAGAGATGGTTAGAGGCAAAAAGACAGTCTTTAAAAATTGGAAGTCAAATCCTAATGCGATTAATAGGAAGGATCATAAACTCTGGCAAGTAAAATGTCAAAGTATAATAAAACAGGCCAAGAAAGAATTTGAGAAGCAACTTGTTATAGATGGAAAAACTAACAGTAATTTTGTTTAAAGTACATCAGAAGCAGGACGCCGCCTAAACAGGCAGTGGAACCAGTAGATGACAAAGCTGCTAAAGGAGGACTCAGGGAAGACAAGGCCCTTGCACAGCAGCTAAATGAATTTTTTGCACTGGTCTTCAATTCAGAGGTTATGGGGGAAGATACCCACATCAGAGCTATTTTTCTGGGCAAAGATCTGAAGTACTGTCCTAAATTGATCTGTCACTAGAAGAGGTTTTAGAACAAATTGGTAAACTAAACAATAAGAAGTCACCAGGACCATATGGTATTCACCTTAGCCTTCTGAAAAAACTCAAATATGAAATTGCAGTACCACTAACTATAGTATGTAACCTATCACTGAAATCATATACTTGATTACCTGCTGCATCTGAAGTGCTCTGGTCTTTGTCAGTTCAGCAAGAGTCCATCTAGCATGCATCTCTGCAGGACACCTTACAGTGGATGGATTTTCTATATTTACACAGCCTGTCATTTCCAGATTTTAAAGGGGATTTCTTAGCATGTACCATTACCTTCATGAGACCTGAATTTAATGCTGTCTTGCTTGTTGGTTCCCCTCTTTGAGCCTTTGATAACATTTCTGAAAACCATGTTCTTGATGGCTGTTAGTTCTGCAAGGAGAATCTTAGGCCACACTGCAAGTTTGTGCCTAAGGTAGTATCAGCATTGCACCTTAATGAGAGTATTCATCTCCCGCTGTTCTTTTCAAAATGTCATTGCTACAAGGCCAAAGAAAAGCTTCACACCTTGGATGTTTGGAGGGCTCTGGCATTTTACCTCAGCCACAAAAAGTCTTTCAAATCCTCTGCCGGATTCTTTGAAGTCTATGCTGAAAGGATCAAAAGAGAACCTGTTCCAGCTCATTGTATTTTACACTGGATTTTTGATAGGGATTTGATAGCTGGGGGATTTGATAGCTGCTTTCAACTACCTGAAGGGGGGTTCCAAAGAGGATGGATCTTGACTGTTCTCAGTGGTACCTGATGACAGAACAAGGAGTAATGGTATCAAGTTGCAGTGGGGGAGGTTTAGGTTGGATATTTGGAAAAACTTTTTCACTAGGAGGGTGGTGAAGCACTGCAGTGGGTTACCTAGGGAGGTGGTGGAATCTCCTTCCTTAGAGGTTTTTAAGGTCAGACTTGACAAAACCCTGGCTAGGGTGATTTAGTTGGGAATTGGTCCTGCTTTGAGCAGGGGGTTGGACTAGATGACGTCCTGAGGTCCCTTCCAACCCTGCTATTCTATGACTGTATCAAGCTTTGCTACGATCTTGCTAAAGTCCATACTCCACCATAATAATGGCCCACTCCGCTAGCGCTCATTCCACTTTATCAGCCTTTTTTGAGCAACATTCCTGAAGTGGACATTTGCAAAGCAGCAATATGCTCATCTGTACATAGCTTCTCTAGATACAACACTATTACTCAAGCTTTCTGGGATGATTCCTGCTTTGGCAAATCAGTCTCTCTTCAGATAATCCAAAGTCCTAGCACTCATAAGAAAACTGCTGGTGAGTCACCCACAGCAATATGTATATGTGCACAATCACTCAAAGGAGAAAAAATGGTATTTTAGGAGAATGAAAAATAACAGTAAGCCTGCTATGGTGATTTCTAAGAAGACGACCACATTTTAACATGCATGTAATCTGATATTCTATAGAATGTTCCTTTTTTTATTTTTAAAAATCATTTAAACATCAATCAGTAAGAGAAGATTATTAAAACCAGAGTTGTTTAAAAATCTGTATATAGAGAGACAAAACACATACTATAACCTAAATAACTACTACAACCATGATAACAAAGCAGCTACTTGGAGTCCTGAAAAACCACTAAGGGGGAAATCCTGGCGCCATTGAAGTCAGTGGCAAAACTCTCATTGATTTCAGTGGGGCCAGATTTTCACCCCCAGGATTTTATAAATAGACCAAACAGTTCACTAGGCACATAAAAACAAGACAGAAAAAAAAAAACATACTTTTTCCAACTAAGTTAAAGTGCAATTGTAAGTTATACAACAACAGGCTCTAAAAAAATCAAGTTGTAGTTTAATTAAATTAAATGACACATGTTCAGTAAGTATCACCCGTTGATAGAGAATTTTAATTTAAGGGAAATATTTCCTTTCTCAATATAGAATATAAAACGACAAGTGATGTTCATGCTCCTCTTCAGTATCAAGCTCTTTAGTATCTTTACAAGCCAGCTGTGAAGAAACGAAAGTCTTGTCTTCATCAAAAGTGTAAAATAAGTACATTTTATAAGTACATAAAATTTGAAAGGACATAAGGCAGAAGCCTAAAGACAGAACTTTAGCTCAGAGAAACAACAATTAATTCTCTGTACCAGCATAGATTTTTAAAACATGTTGGAAAATACACATTGTTTTTATTTTGCTAGAAAAGATTACTTTTATTTCCTGATCTGATTTATGAGCCTTGTGCAATCAACAGCTGATCAAACATGGTACAATCAGCACATGATTTTGCAAATAGAAGAGATGAAGAACTGCTGTTAGAGATTAAACAGTTTAAGTATGGAAAGGGGAAGATTAAAATCACAAATAGAAGTTAAAAGTGTTGACATGGAAGATTTGTACAAAACTTCCTTTTTATGATTTTCAAGAAAACCCAGGACATTAGGCTTCAAGAAAAATTTTCGAAGGTTTCATTACAATGGGCTATAATCATGATTGAAGCTTTTTTTTAGAATATCAGTAATAAATAATGCATTTCTGCCTAGCGAAGTTGTTACTATCTTTAATTACCACACCAATGAGAGTCACAGTGCTTTTTCTTAGGTTTTCACAGCAATCAGATTGTATTGGATTTCATTAATACACCTCTACCCTGATATAATACGAATTCAGATATAACGCGGTAAAGCAGCGCTCCAGGGGGGCATGGCTACGCGCTCCGGCAGATCAAAGCAAGTTCGATATAACGCAGTTTCACATATAACGTGGTAAGATTTTTTGGCTCCCGAGGACAGCGTTACATCGGGGTAGAAGTGTACTTATTTCAACAGATTATATTTTTCTCTCCAGCTCGTATGTTTTTAGATACTACATCTAGTTTACTTTCAATGGAATCAAATTCCAAATTCTTTATTACATTCAAGACATACAGTGACAAAAACCAAGATTGCATGTGTAATGACACGGTCACATACTATTTTTCATATCTTATACAACTTTTTCTACACTAGCAATGTGAATCATCTTGTACTTCTATGTACATTGAAACAAAGTAAGAAGAAAGTAATTTATATTTATGCAAGGTGGACATTGTAAATGGTTGAGGTTTTTTAAATGACACAAGAATTAGGTAGTTATTAACCCTTGCACAAACTCCATACAAAGAAGGTGTCAGGGATAGAGCAGCTTCTTAGTTTCATTTTTATGAGGTAGCTTGATGTTAATTTATATTTTGTAAATGTAATATTACTTTTCATTGACTGACTTATTTTATAGTTTCCAAACTTATGCATGTTTAAATTTGTAACTAAAATATTCTTTTACAGCTTTTATTTTTTAAGAGAATAATTTAGCAATTTTCACTTCTGTTTGGAATAATATACGTGTGTGTGTGTGTGTGTGTGTGCTTTCCAGAATTTTAATGATAATGAATGATTCTGAGGATATTGTGTTTAAATAGCAGATAGATGAGACACTATTGTTAGTGATTTTAGTAACAAGAAAAATGCGACTCAAGCAGAAAAAATACATATTTCCAGTGTTCCCATGGGTTGACACCAGTAAATCCCAGGCCAGATGCCTTAGTAATTCATGAACCAAAAGCACATCTCTCTACACATCAGTCAGGTCTGGCAGCTAGAAAAATGTTCTGTAGCTCAACTCCTCTTGGGCCTTGTGCTTGTTATCCAGCGAAAGGAAGGCACGCTTATTGCAGACAGCTAGCTAAATGGTACTCAGTGCAATAGCAATAGAGTTTTGATCTGCTGTCAAATAATTTTATCTTTACGAGAAATAAAATTCTTATAAATCTGAAGTACAAGAATAGACTATCATGAAGGCTCCGTGTTTGTCACGGAAGTCACAGATTCCGTGACCTCTGTGACTTCTGCAGCGGCCTGTGCGGCTGGCTGGGGGAGCCGCCTGAGTAGCTCGGGCAGCCCTTGGGCCAGTCGCACCAGCTGCTGCTGGGGCAGTCTTGGGGCCCCCGCAGCAGCAGGATTTTGCGTATGGGGGGGCTCAGGGCTGGGGATTGTGTGCAGTCCTTACTTGTGGAGAAGGGGAGTAGCCTTAACTTAATAAAACGTAGCCTTAACTATCATACCTAACTTTATTTGTATTTTGTATGCATTCTTTGATTATGGTAATAGACCTGATCTGTCAAAGAGAAAATACACATGTGTATGTGTTATTTACATAGATGAAGAGAGATAAATGAAAAGGTCAACTTTGGATGGAAGGAAGCCTGGAAACTCGTTTAGGTCAATCATTTTTGTAAATCATATCAGACTGACATTATGCTAACTTTTGTGTGTTGCAGTGTTGCTACAGTGGAGCTGATAACTGCTGTAAATGAACAAAATCACCCCCAGTGTCTAAATGTTAATAGCACAGCAGGAAAAACACTGCTACTATTGCAATTTGTTCACCATTACCCCTCACAGAGAGCTTGATGACTATAGAGGAATTTCTTTGGTGATTGTTCTCAGCTCTGTCCTGCTGTCGGTAATAAGAGTTGTGAACTAAATAGTGATGAAGAAAAGCACTGTTCCTGTCTCTATGCAAGAGCATTTTATGCATTTGCATTTTTAAAAAGTCCCTTATGAAAAAATATTGGCGAGTGAGAGGGGTAATCTCATTAATATAGTGGTAAAACTCCCACTGATGATTAGGGTGTTAGAATGCATAAGGCCATCTGAATAGATCTAAATGCACATTTTAAACAAATATCTTTCTGGGCTGCTTTGCTGTAATTTTGTCTTACTTATCATTGAGACCTGTAGTAAATGCTGGAAAATGTACTCCTTGTATATTTTTAAGATTTCATAAATGTTTAGAAAAAGGATTACAAATCTGGTTTTGCAGTCCTTAATCCAGGCAAAACTCTCCATTAATTTCAATAAGAGTTTTATCTGATAAAATCTGCAGATTAGGGACCTGTGTATGATAAATTCTGTTTGTATGTTAGCATTGTGTAAACTCAGGTATTGAACATTTAACAACAGTTGTTAAAAAGCACAAATATTTTTCTTGAAGAGTTTACAGAGCCAATGCCCCTGGAGCAGATTCTGTTCTGCTACTCCTATGCAATTCCCGTTGAATTCAGTGTATACCACTGAAGTCAATGGAGCTTGCATGCATGCATCTGACAACAGAATTTGGCACTGTCTCTTTCAGGGCCCTGATCCTGTTTTAGGATTTTTTGTCACCCTATCACTCTATCAGAGAATTTCCCTATTCAAGAAAGCAGATGCTTAAAGTTAAGCATGTGCTGCTGTCTGAATAGAGATGTTTTCCCAAATCAGGACTAGAGCCCCCTGTTTTCCTCTTCTGCTTTCTTTTAATGATCCTTTCTGTAAGGATCATTAATCACAGCAAAAAATAATTTCTTGCAGATAAAGATTATGTGGATTAATGCCAACTACTTATCCAGCTCTAGACATATTTAACACTGACAAATTGGAAATTTTATGTCTGATTACATTTTAATAAACTAGGTGTATTTAGATATCAGTTCTATACGCAGTTACATAGACATTAATTTTAGGAAACTAGTCTGTGTTCTATTAATATAAATGAATGGCCTTAATAAATTCCCAAGTATAGATATACCACCTAGTGGTAAAAAATGCTGGTGTTTCTCATTCACGTAATTCATGTTGAAAACTCAATGTTAAAAGGAATGTATGCAGTATAGTTGTAGCCACGTCGGTCCCAGGATATTAGAGAGACAAAGTAGGTGAGGTAATATCTTTTATTGGACCAACTTTTGTTAGTGAGAAAGACAAACCTTCAAGTCACACGGAGCTATTCTTCAGGTCTGTAAATGTTACCCGCACAAAATTCTCTATTACACACACTCTAGGGCACCTGCCTTTACCTAGTTCCTAGGGCTCAAGGCTTCCACCTCTACCTAGTTCCTAAAGCTCAAGGCATAACCCTGTTGATTTAGGCACCCCCCCACCCTTTCCCAGTTCCTACATCTCCAGGCAAAAGGCATCTAACTTTATTCCTCAATGGGCTCTGGGCTCTAGTCCTCCGTGGGCTCCAGGTAAACACCCATTCCCTATGGACTCAGGGTTTAATCTTTTGGGGATTTATGGGGTCTTTTACCAGTGAAGGAGCCTTACACAGTAATATCCTACTTAACCTCTATTTATTAACAATCACCAAAACAGAATGCACACACTAAGCATACAAGGCTCACCGCTCCCAATAAGGCAGACGTACTGTTCCTGCTGGCCAGTCAGGATCAGGTAATCTGGGGAACTCCAGATTTTGCACTCTGATTGGCAGGCTGTTGAGGTCTGGCAGCTCTAATCTTGGGGCTGTGTCCTGGAGTTGGTTCCAAAGAATTTCCTTTTGGACCTCAGTTTATATAGTGACAGGTTTCAGGGTAGCAGCTGTGTTAGTCTGTATCCACAAAAAAACCAGGAGTACTTGTGGCACCTTAGAGACTAACAAATTTATTTGAGCATAAGCTTTCATGGGCTACAGCCCACTTCATCAGATACATACAATGGAACATATTGTAAGAAGATAGATATATAGATAGATAGATAGTGATAAAGTGATAAAGTTCCTTCTCTACCTTGGTGGGTCCTGCGCTTATTGGCAGATTTTTCTTGTCTCAGAGATTCACAGTAGCCCTCAGTTTGACTACTTTCGTGGCTCAAATCTGCTGTTCACTCAGATAACCTCATCACTTGCCAATATGGGGGGAAAAAAAGAGTAAGAACAATCCCCGCAGTTTCTGCTGATCCACCATGTGGGTCAGGGAACAGCCCAGAGACCTTCCACTCTAGTGGAACCTCCTGTGTTGGATCAGGAGTTGGAAGGTTTGGGGGAGAACATGAAAAGGGGGAAGTTGCCATACCAACTCTAAGAGGCTAATTAATTAAGATGAGCTATTATCAGCAGGAGAAAAAAAACTTTTGTAGTGATAATCAAGATGGCCCATTTTGGACAGTTGACAAGTTTATATAGTGAAATGTGAGTCGTGGTTAGTTGTACCTTAACCAATCATTTTATTAAAATATTACTAAAACAATTTTAACCTAACATATTGTAAAACATATTGTACATATTGTAAAACAATTATTTAACCAATCATACCCCACCACCTTAATTGATTTATACCTAGCAAATTAATTATGTAACAGACAGAAACAATCAATGAACCAGACAGAGATCATACAGGTAAACAATCGAGAAGTGGGGACCATAAAGATAAAACAATAAAGAAGTCGGGATTTCATAACCACTACTATTGTAGTGATTTCTTGCCAGACAGAATGCTATCACATTAAGTTTTCTTTAACCATCTTAAGATTTGTTTCTTTATCTGGTTATGGTGGCTGCTATTAGGACAGGATCGCCTTCAGAACAGCCCGATATTACATGGTTTTATTGTAATTTAGATGCAATGTGAGGATGTGACTTTCTGCTTCTTAGCTAGTGGCTGCTGCTCTCCAGACAAAGGCCTTGGGCTCTACAATATGGCTACAGGAAAAGGCCTCATCCTTACAGGAAAGGAACTCCCAGTGTCACAGCTAAATGCAAGATGGAACAGATTGTTTAGCATAAGTAGTTAGCACATATTGTAAGGGATCATTCAAGGTGAAGTGGCCAGTCACAGGACAAAAAGAGGGATTTAGTTGGGTTACAGATTGTTGTAATAAGCTATAAATCCAGTGTCTCTGTTCAGTCTGTGATTTTTATTGTCTAACAGTGTTATGAATTTAAGCTCCCATGCTCATCTTTTGAATGTGTTGTACAGGTTTTCTTGGAGGATGCAGATTGATATAGAGTGATTGCTTTGTGAAAAGTGTTCACCCACAGGTAATAGGGTGTATTTGTCTTTTATATTTTCCTGTGTGAGTTCATTTGAGGGCGTAGTGATTGTCTGGTTTTAAATAGTTGTTATTGGGGCATTTAGTGCACTGGATGAGATGTACTACATGTTGTGACAGGCATGTGTAGGATCCACAGATCTAGAAAGGTGTGTTGTGGGGGTTGTTGATCATTGTAGCAGTGGAGATATGTCTGCAGGTTTTACATCTGTTGTTCTGGCAGGGTCTGGGGCTGCTTTGAGTTGGTGTGTCCTGGTCTGTGAATCCCTACGTTGGAATTCTCCCATAACTTTGCATTACAATTCCAATTAGTTACTCTTAATATATGTCATACACATTTATTTTTATCATCACATTAATACATCATTTAAAAAAAATAAAGTATCATTAATGAATGCAACCACAGTTCAAACAGCCTACACTGAGGAAAAATGTTGACCATGAAGATAAATATATTTATTAATGATGAGAAACATCCAATTTTCTCCTAATATAATTAATGCTACATTTAGCAGCCACTTACATTGAGTGTTGTTTGTTAGCAAAGTGAGTTCTTGCAAATGTGTGTTTTCAAATGTCTGTTTGAAATGTGTCCATTACCGGATGTCATAGGCATAATTAAAAATGTAATTTCTGTCACACAGTTCATCCCAACCTTGTTACTCTACTTTCTGAAAATGGAATTGTTGTATTTTTCCTCCATTTCATTGTTGTATTCTGGAACATTCTGTTCCCACTGTTATTAGGGGAAGCCTTGCTCAAAGAGACAGTCCTGTCTTGACTCTTAAAAGTAGCAAGTCTCAGGCTCATCCAAGTCTCTGGTGGTTGGGAGTTCCATCATCCATGGGCTCCTCTTTTAAGTCCTCTCGGCCAGAAAGCTGTCTGCCACTAGGTTTAGGACTAGAAACTACCATATTGAATTAAGCCAATGGTCCTTCTGGCTTAGTGTCCAGTCTCTAACAGTGTCCAATACCAACTCCTTCAGAGGAAGGTCCAGGAAACTTAATAACAAGCAATTATGGAATAACCTGCCCATGGGAAAAGTGAATTCCTTTTCTCAAGTGGTTAGTGGTTTACTTGTGCCCTGAAGCATGAGGGTTTAAGTGCTATAAACATTTTTTTATGTAATATATTCCATCCGATATGCATGTTTACAGGGAAATTTTCTATTTTCTTTTTTCAAAGTTGTGATGCACATCGCAATATGGTCTCTAAAATTTCTGTGTAAAATACATACAGGTACTGCTGTTGCCTAACATACCTTGTTTTTCTCTCTTGTAATAAATAATTCCGTAACCCCATAATAAATGGGAAACTGTTCCACAACCGGGGTGGGGGAAAGTGGCTTCTGGCTACTGCACTACATTAATTTTGGGGATTTGTTTTTTTGTACGTTTGTTTATAATATGTGATCAAGGGGTTGTAGCTTTGATGAGCCATAACACTATATAAATGTTAAAACACTAATATTTATTAATACATATAGTTAGGAATACAGACATGTAAATACAACTATGCTAATAAACTATGTAGCTTTGTTATTGCATTCGTGATCTTGGTCAGCGCTTATTCAGTAGTTTTTGCCATGACCAGCAAATTTCCATATAGATGACAATAACATTTAGCATTTACTATATAGCATTTTTCATCCCTAGAGCTCAAAGTATGTTATGAAAGAAGTTATTTAGTATGTTTTGCAGATGGGCAAGATGGGATGTAATGGGCCCATGTGAATTGCCCATGGTTACACAGCTGGTCAGCAGAAGAGCTAAGAATAAATGCAATTTTCCTGAACCTGTTGCCTCCCAGTCCCCTTTGTCTCACAGGATAACCCTGTGGTGTCAAGACCAGCTCTATATGGCTATTTTCCTAGGTGCAAGTTCTAGTAACACGTAAATCCTATGAAAAAAACTTTGCCTGGTCACTTTTTAAAAACTCAATATCTTTCATTAAAGCAGAGCTTTTCAGTACATTCGTATATGAAACTAATTTTCAGTTGATTTTCATAGTTGAACTGGGATCATCTACCAGGGTAATTTCCATAATGTCGTTTAATGTTACTTATTAAACTAACAGTGACTGAGTGTGCAGACCATTTATTTTTAATTTTTGCATTTATAGATACTTGTTTCACAGTGGCAATCCAGAGCATCCAGGAGATATTCTACTAAATACTACAGTAGAGGTTCTGCCTTTTAAGGTATGAATACATTAATATCTCTCCTTTCTATATTAGAGTAAAGGCAAAACTCCTAATTTCTAATGAAATCATTGGATTGGGAAAATATGGGTGTCTCTTTTATTGGAATTGAAAACCACTTATCTCATCACATTTATTCCTCTTTACTTTAAACAGACCTTATTTACAAAGAGCAGAGACTTTCATTCAGAATAAAGCTTGGTAAAAGGAAGATGGGTAATCTGGAGGAGAACAGTGTTTACTCATCTACATTTGTTTAGCTGCTGCTTTTATTTTAAAGAATTGGATTTTGGAGGAATTGGCTTCACTCCGCTTCCTCATTTTTCAACCACTGAGTGTCCAGCCTTAAAGATCCTGCACAAATCCAGCTAAGCAAATATTTTGGCATCTTAATGGTCAAGTTACCAGAACAGAGTCTGAAACTTTCTATTCCTTCCACACAACCAACCTGGATTTTACCTCAAGATGGCAATGCAGTGAATAAAGTCAATTCCAGTCTGAAGTCAGACTCTAACCACTGTATCTAAAGGAGAATCTTTAGTCTTTTTCACCACAAAAATTTCTATTCCAAAAGACATTACTTCAAAAAGAGGGTTATTTCAGTAGATATGAAAAGAGTAATCTAAAGTATTTCTGTCTGATCTCATTGCAAATGATACACATCTGATGCAGATATTTTCAGCTGGAAGAACCCTGACCATTGTGTCTGGAAGATTAACATATGATGATTCAAAGTGATATCAGAGCAGTGATCTTGCTAGTATTCCTCTCTCCCCTACTTTATTCCTATACAAATCCTACCTTCAACACTCATGAGATATTACTTCGCAATTTTAATCAAAACAAGACCCACTCTCCTCTCCCCACTTTCTTGTGTTGTGAGAGGCCAAACTTATTGATGTTCATACATACATTACAAGAGTGAAATTATAAAAAAGAAATAACTGCTCAAAATGCAAAAATTATTTGGAGAGCTGCATAATTTCACAATGGAAATATCTTTAGCCAAATTCAGAACTGGCATAAACAGGCATGAAATTGAGGTGTACCGGAATTAGGCCTGAATTTGGCTCATCATATTTACATTCTACCGGGTAGAGTTAATTTGATTTAAGTTCACTAGTTTTACCTTGGAGGTCAGCTGGAAAAGATGGGAAACATTTCAGACAGGAGCAGGTAAACAGTGTTGTAAGTCAGATTGTATCTTGATACCCCTTTCTCCTGATGTTTGATTCTTGTTGATTCATCAACAATATTTTTCTTTAAAAAAATCCATATATTTATCATGTATACAATTCTAAACATTATTAAAATTAATAATTTTAATACAGTTTACGTTTCATCATACTATTTTTACATGTCTAAATAAAGGCCAGGATGTATAGAAAGACAACTAGAAGCCTATAAAAGGGGTTAAAATATGTTGCCAACTCTTGTGATTTTTATCGCGTCTTGCCATATTTGTTGTTTTTCTTAAATCCTTAGTTTCTTGAGTCAAGTGATTACATGAGGGTATTAGCATTTTTAAAGGAAAACAAAAAATAAAGTAATTTTCTAGCCCTAGTGATTGCAGAGAAAACTTTGAAAAGTTTGAAAGTGGTGGATGTGATATATCTTGACTTTAGCAAAGCTTTTGATACAGTCTCCCACAGTATTCTTGCCAGCAAGTTAAAAAAATATGGATTGGATGAATGGACTATAAGATGGATAGAAAGCTGGCTAGATGGTTGGGCTCAACGGGTAGCGATCAACAGCTCGATGTCCAGTTGGCAGCTGGTATCAAGCAGAGTGCCCCAGGTATCTGTCCTGGGGCCAGATTTGTTCAACATCTTCATTAATGATCTGGATGATGGATGGATTGCACCCTCAGCAAGTTCGTGGATGACACTAAGCTGGGGGGAGAGGTAGGGTCCAGAGTGACCTAGACAGATTGGAGGTATATAAAATCATGAGTGGTGTGGAGAAAGCGAATAAGGAAAAGTTATTTACTTGTTCCCATAATATAAGGACTAGGGGCCACAAAATGAAATTAATGGGCAGCAGGTTTAAAACAAATAAAAGGAAGTTCTTCACACAGTGCACAGTCAACCTGTGGAACTCCTTGCCTGAGGAGATTTTGAAGGCTAGGACTATAACAGGGTTTAAAAGAGAACTAGATACATTCATGGAGGTTAAGTCTATTAATGGCTATTAGCCAGGATGAGTAAGGAATGGTGTCCCTAGCCTCTGTTTGTCAGAGGCTGGAGATGGATGGCAGGAGAGAGAACACTTGATCATTACCTGTTAGGTTCACTCCCTCTGGGGCACCTGGCATTGGCCACTGTCAGCAGACAGGATACTGGGCTGGATGGACCTTTGGTCTGACCCAGTATGACCATTCTTATGTTCTTATGGAGGATTGGGCCAAAATAAATCTGATGAGGTTCAACAAGGACAAGGGCAGAGTCTTGCACTTAGGGCAGAAGAATCCCATGCACCGCTACAGGCTGGGGCTTGACTGGCTAAAGTGGCAGTTCTTCAGAAAAGGACCTGGGGATTACAGTGGACGAGAAGCTGGCTGTGAGTCAACAGTGTGCCCTTGTTGCAAGATGGCTAACGGAATATTAGGCTACATTAGTAGGAACATTGCTAGCAGATTGAGGGAAGTGATTATTCCCCTCTATTTGGCACTGTGATGCCACATCTGGAGTATTGTGTCCAGTTTTGGGCCCCCTACTACAGAAAGGATTTGGACAAATTGGAGAGAGTCCAGCAGAGGGCAACGAAAATTATTAGGGGGCTGGGGCACAAGACTTAGGAGGAGAGGCTGAGGGAACTGGGCTTATTTAGTCTACAGAAGAAAAGAGTGAGATGGTATTTGATAGCAGCCTTCAACTACCTGAAGCGGGGTTCCAAAGAGGATGGAGCTAGGCTGTTCTCCGTGATGGCAGATGACAGAACAAGGAGCAAGGGTCTCAAGTTGTAGTGCGGGAGGTCTAGGTTGGATATTAGGAAAAACTATTTCACTAGGTGGCTGGTGAAGCACTGGAATAGGTTACCTAGGGAGGTGGTGGAATCTCCTTCCTTAGAGGTTTTTAAGGCCCAGCTTGACAAAGCCTGGCTGGGATGATTTAGTTGGGGTTGGTCTTGCTTTGAGCAGGGGGTTGGACTAGATGACCTCCTGAGGTCTCTTCCGACCCTAATCTTCTATGATTCTATGACCTGAGGACATGTCTACATATGGATATCCAGAAAAATTAATCCAAATTAACTAAAGGTGTGAATTTGAAGTAGAATTAGCTAAACCACATTCACTTCCAAAGTGAATTAAACTAAATTGAATTAAGGCCACTTTAATTCTGAATAACCCTATCAAGCATTTTTGATTAATCACCAGGAATTCCCCAGAGTAGAGCCTTTGGATTTAGATCATCTGACCCTGGATGCAATTACTAGACTGTTCACATTTCTTTCTTCAGTTTCATTTTTCTATCTCTTTATTAAAGAGAGCTTACCATCCCCTTTGTACATGGAGGGTCTTTTCTAGAGGCATTGTGTATTGAATAATTACAAATACACCTCTACCCCAATATAAACTGTCCTTGGGAGCCAAAAAATCTTACCGTGTTATAGGTGAAACCGCGTTATATCGAACTTGCTTTGATCCACCGGAGTGCGCAGCCCTGCCCCCCCCCGGAGCACTGCTTTACCACATTATATCCGAATTTGTGTTATATCGGGTCACATTATACTGGGGTAGAGGTGTACTGTATTTTTCACATTGATCAGATGGCTCTTCATCTCAAATATTTTTTTACCAAAAGTAAATTAGGGATTTCACAGATCCCAGGAGCTAGTCCTCCCATCATTTTCTACAAACCCTACGCATCCAAAAGCAAAGCTCCAGCAAATATTTGATATACACCAAGCTGTTTAGATCTAGCTGGCAAGAATGTAAATGTATAGAAAAGTCATCCAGCAACAAGAGCCAAAAAAAGCATCTAAAGCATTAATTGCTAGATAGCTGGAGTATTGCATTAAAGAAGCCTATGAAGCAGGCTTACAGGAAAGATAAAGCTCTTCAAACAAGGACATTGTTTACTTACAGGAAAGATAAAGCTCTTCAAACCTTACAGGAAAGATAAAGCTCTTCAAATAAGGACATTATTTACTTCCTGGACTGGTAAATTGTTTGTGTTGAATTAAAGGCATTGGTAGGGCAGCAACAGTCACCTAATTAAGCATTCACCAGGCGCTAGGAATTGGACACAGGCCTTGACAGATGCTGTTTTAGCAGGAGGGTATTGCATACAGTACTGTGATACCTAATAATCTCTTAAAGTATCATTGCTTCAGTAGTCTTGCTTGTGGCCTACCCTTGCTTGTGGCTTTCCCATGATAGGAATGGTGAGCCTGGATAAGAATGAGAAAGTTGATAACTGCTGAGTACCTGGGCACAACTTTCTGACCCACCTGTTAATTGGAAGTAAGTAAAAGCAGGGCCACCCAGAGGGGAGGGGCAAGTGGGGCAATTTGCCCTGGGCCCCGCGAGAATATCTGAGGCGTCCAGGGCCCCACCTCCATCTTCCCCCATCCCCCGGCGCCTCAGTGCGCCATGTCAGGAGCGGCCCTGGACAGTGTTGCAGCAGCGTGGCTCTGGCGAGGCCTGAGCTCCTCCCGCTGAGTCAGAGCCATGTGGTAAGGGGGCGGGGCTGTGAGCTCCGGTCCCGCCGGAGCCACACTGCTGCAGCTCTGTCCAGGGGCCAGGACAGCTCCTGGACGTGGCGCGCTGAGGCTCTGAGAGAGGGGAGAGGTGGGGGTAACCCAGGAGCGGCCCTGCACAGCGCTGCTGGGGGGTGGTCAGGGGATGGGGAATGGGGGGTTGGATCGTGGGCGTTCTGGGGGTCTGTCAGGACTTGGCGGGGGGGTGAATAGGGGTCGGGGCAGTCAGGGGACAGGGAGCAGCAGGGGGAGTTCGTGGTGGGTGAGGTTCCGGGGTGGTGATTGGAGGAGGTCGGGGGGGACAAGGAGCAGGATGGGTCGGGGGGCAGAAAGTGGGTGGGGGTTGGATAGAGGGCAGGGCCAGGCTGTTTGGGGAGGCACAGCCTTCCCTACCCTAAAGCTCATTCAGCAGTTTGAGGCTTGCAGACAGCTATTTAACACAGAGAGCCAAGCTGTTATCTTTTCCCTTAGGGCTACCATCCCTTTCACTTCTCAAATGCCAAATTATAGTCTACATTTAATTTCAGTGCCATAGGGAGATTCATGTCAGGGGAGGGTAGCTTCATTTAAAATTAGCCACCTTAGATTAATAGTGATAGAGCCAAGAGAGCCATGGGGGAGGGATCACATGAGGAGCAATATCTTACACCACCTACCTCCTTCCCAACCCTACCAAGGGAGACCTCCCTCCCCTGCATTCCCCGAGGCTCCAGAAGGGTTAATTCAGTGGTTCTCAAACTTTTGTACTGGTGACCCCTTTCACATAGCAAACCTCTGAGTGCAACTCTCCCTTATAAATTAAAAACACTTTTTTATATATTTAACACTATTATAAATGCTGGAGGCAAAGCGGGGTTTGAGGTGGAGGCTGACAGCTCGCAACCCCCAGTAATAACCTCGTGACCCCCTGAGGGGTCCCGACCCCCAGTTTGAGAACCCCTGGGTTAATTTAATTTTAGCACCCTGTGTCCATTCACATGCATGTGCTATTTTGAGCATTTCAGTTTTCACAACATAGGCTCATCCCAAATTCTGGAACAAGCTCAAACGCTCAGTTTGTGGAGTATGTACATAGTCTATACTAAAGACAAACCCACAGTAACCATCTCCAGTTTGTGAGGGACCCCATGGAGCCAGTCTCTAGGAAACAGATAAATTCATGGAGGTTAAGTCCATTAATGGCTATTAGCCAGGATGGGTAAGGAATGGTGTCCCTAGCCTCTGTTTTTCAGAGGGTGGAGATGGATTGCAGGAGAGAGATCACTTGATCATTACCTGTTAGGTTCATTCCCTCTGGGGCACCTGGCATTGGCCACTATCTGTAGACAGGATACTGGGCTGGATGGACCTTTGGTCTGACCCAGTATGGCCATTCTTATGTTCTAACCTAAATGAACCCAAAGTTATGGAGACAGATATGAGTCAAGGAAACCAGCAGAGTATCAAAACCTGGAAAAATCTCTGACTGCATGGGCTCAGGCATTTGGTCACAAGCTGAGGTGGTTCAAAAATTTTGGATATTTTTTAAGCAGAATTTTTTTTTATTGTTTCTTTAAACAATCAAACACAGCAAGCAGCAAATGTTTGGCCACACACTTCTGAAACCCCAAACCATGTTCAGGTTTTGGCAGACTAATTTCAGCTTTTCAATTAAAAAAACCACAACAAATTTTGAAGGAAAGCAGACATTGTCCGTGATTTTTTCTGCTTTTTAAAAACCCCTAGTTTTCGATCTAAAAAAACTTTTGACGGAAAATATTTGTCCAAGCCTTTTAATGAGCTTTAGTGCTTTGTAGCACTAGCTGATACTGAGAACCAGTGATAGCTTGTAAAGGTGACTTGAAAAGAAGTTTTCTCAACACTGGGTTTGTGCCGAGATGCGGAAGGTTTTTAAATGTTTATTTTTACCAGGGCCGCCTGGGGTGGGGGGGGGAAGAGTGGGGCAATTTGCCCTGGGCCCCCCAGGGGCCTGCACAAGAATATAGTATTCTATAGTATTGTAACTTTTTTTTATGGAAGGGGCCCCCGAAATTGCTTTGCCCCAGGCCCCCTGAATCCTCTGGGCAGCCCTGAGTAAAAGTTGTTTGAGGACAGATTGTTCTGTAGATAGACTTACTGAAGTGGAAGTTGATTGTTAATTATTGTTCTAGTGTTACAAACTGATCTGTGTTTTAGCTTTGGAAGCATTCTCAGTTTGTAGAAAAAGCAGCCAGCCCCAATTTGGTGGGTGATAAGTTTCTGATCCTGCCTCCTCAAACTGCAGATGAGAACAAAAACGAACTATAGGAATATGATAAGCCTGGATGCTCAAAAGAGAAATCCGCAAGTATCCGATTTCTTTCTGAATACAGCAGGCAGATTAGCTAGACCTATTTTAAGATTAAAGTGTGCTGTATGGTTTCATGAGTGTCCTTTGGGTGGGGAAGAGGTTACTTGATCTTTCTCTCCCCAAATCAGCCGTGGAGCGGGCTTTACCCAGAGTGTCTTTTCTGTCGTGTATGCCAGTATCTGCAATATCCTTGTGCTTCATCATATGAGTTCTTATGAGTGGTATTTTTCTCTTCTACCCTGAAGCCAAATACAGTCAGTTCTGGAACAGGTTGTTTTTTTGTTTTTGTTTTGTTTTAAGAAAAGTCTGTGCTATAAATAACATCTGTTTGCTCATGGAAATAGTAGGCTGGTTCAAAGTTTTTAGGAAAGTGCTCTAAATAGAGAACATGGGCACCCACGTTTTGCTCTAGCTTGCAAATTTATTAGATACATGCAAAATAAGTGCTTTCATTTTGTTTTGTGCCTGTTTTATTTTAGAATGAAGACTTGATATTAAGCAAAGAAACCAAAGACAAACGCTTGGAGGACGGTTATTTCAGAATAGGTAATACTGTGCACCATAGAACAGCAATGTTCGTTCTTTTACAAACATAGAAATAGAAATAAAATTTGTTTTATTACTATATCAATTAGTAAAATGTTATTTTTTTTTAAAAGCCTTTATATGTTTCTGATCATTTTCATTGCGTAACTGACCTTATAAATGTTACTTGCCCTTTTCAGGTTGCTTTAATGAACGAAGTTCTGATGTGATTCTTAGTTGTGAAAAAAAGGATTTTATTCATCACTTTTTAAAGTATTATAGTTAAAGTTTTTATTCATTTTAGCTTTGGTCTATTAATAGCCTTTACAACATCATGTTTATTCATCCTGATATAACCAAAGTTTCTACCAGTAGAAATACCAATATCCATACATGCTTAATGTAGTTTATATATATTTAAGTCAAAATTTAAAAGTTGGTTGCCTAAAATTTGACCTCTGAATCCAATCTAACCAAAAGTGGCCTAATTTTCAGAGGTGTTGTACACCCACAGCTACACTGAATTTAAGCTTTTTTATTCCATATTAGTGCTTCTGCTGCTTAGTCTGTGTGCTAAGGCTATATGTACTGCAGTATTTGCCAATGAAAAACTGAAGCTGATGGCAAAGAGCTCTGAGCATTATGGAAGATTTCTGGGAGTGTTGTAAGGGTTCCATTTTCCTACTATTAGACTTAAACAAAAAAAAATAAAAAACCCTCAAAAACTTATTTATGGTGAATTACTGCAGCCAATTCATGACTGTAGCGTTGCAAATCCATTTATTGAATAGATAGTCACTAAGGCTGTCGATTAATCTCAGTTAACTCACGCGATTAACTCAAAAAATTAATCACGATTAAAAATGAATCGTGATTAATCGCAGTTTTAATCGCACTGTTAAACAATAGAATACCAATTGAAATTTATTGAATATTTTGGATGTTTTTCTATATTTTCATATATATTGTATTCTGTGTTGTAATTGAAATCAAAGTGTACATTATCTTTTATTACAAATATTTGCACTGTAAATGATAAAAGAAATAGTATTTTTCAATTCACCTCATACAAGCACTGTATGAGTAGTGCAATCTCTCTGTTGTGAACTCCTTGGGGGAGAATTCTACGTCTCCTGTTCTGTTTTACTCGCATTCTGCCATATATTTTCATAGAATCATAGAATATCAGGGTTGGAAGGGACCTCAAGAGGTCATCTAGTCCAACCCCCTGCTCAAAGCAGGACCAATTCCCAACTAAATCATCCCAGCCAGGGCTTTGTCAAGCCGGGCCTTAAAAACCTGCAAGGAAGGAGACTCCACCACCTCCTTAGGTAATGCATTCCAGTGCTTCACCACCCTCCTAGTGAAATAGTGTTTCCTAATATCCAACCTGGACCTCCCCCACTGCAACTTGAGACCATTGCTCCTTGT
Source organism: Trachemys scripta elegans (assembly GCF_013100865.1). Taxonomy (NCBI): domain Eukaryota; kingdom Metazoa; phylum Chordata; order Testudines; family Emydidae; genus Trachemys; species Trachemys scripta. Next base: position 229,826,272 of record NC_048298.1, on the reverse strand, counting down.
TCTATCATCTGCCACCACTGAGAACAGCCGAGCTCCATCCTCTTTGGAACCCCCCTTCAGGTAGTTGAAGGCTGCTATCAAATCCCCCCTCATTCTTCTCTTCTGGAGACTAAACAATCCCAGTTCCCTCAGCCTCTCCTCATAAGTCATGTGTTCCAGACCCCAATCATTTTTGTTGCCCTCCGCTGGACTCTTTCCAATTTCTCCACATCCTTCTTGTAGTGTGGGGCCCAAAACTGGACACAGTATTCCAGATGAGGCCTCACCAATGTTGAATAAAGGGGAACGATCACGTTCCTCGATCTGCTGGCAATGCCCCTACTTATACAGCCCAAAATGCCGTTAGCCTTCTTGGCAACAAGAGCACGCTGTTGACTCATATCCAGCTTCTCGTCCACTGTGACCCCTAGATCCTTTTCTGCAGAACTGCTACCTAGCCATTCGGTCCCTAGTCTGTAGCAGAGCATGGGATTCTTCTGTCCTAAGTGCAGGATTCTGCACTTGTCCTTGTTGAACCTCATCAGGGTTTTTTTTGGCCCAATCCTCAAATTTGTCTAGGTCCCTCTGTATCCAATCGCTACCCTCTAGTGTATCTACCACGCCTCCTAGTTTAGTGTCATCTGCAGACTTGCTGAGAGTGCAGTCCACACCATCCTCCAGATCATTAATAAAGATATTAAACAAAACCGGCCCCAGGACCGACCGTTGGGGCACTCCGCTTGAAACCGGCTGCCAACTAGACATGGAGCCATTGATCACTACCCGTTGTGTTATAGCAGTCTCGGATGATGACCCAGCACATGTTGTTCATTTTAAGAACACTTTCACTGCAGATTTGACAAAATGCAAAGAAGGTACCAATGTGAGATTTCTAAAAATAGCTACAGCACTCGACCCCAGGTTTAAGAATCTGAAGTGCCTTCCAAAATCTGAGAGGGATGAGATGTGGTGCATGCTTTTATAAGTCTTAAAAAAGCAACACTCCAATGTGGAAACTACAGAACCTGAACCACCAAAAAAGAAAATCAACCCTCTGCTGGTGGCATCTCACTCAGATGATGAAAATGAACATGAGTCAGTCCGCACCGCTTTGGATTGTTGTTGAGCAGAACCCGTCATCAGCATGGACGCATGTCCCCTGGAAGGGTGGTTGAAGCATGAAGGGACATATGAATCATTAGTGCAACTGGCATGTAAATATCTTGTGACGCTGGCTACAACAGTGCCATGAGAACGCCTGTTCTCACTTTCAGGTGACATTGTAAACAAGAAGTGGGCAGCATTATCTCCTGCAAATGTAAAGAAACTTATTTGTCTGAGGGATTGGCTGAACAAGAAGTAGGACTGAGTGGACTTGCAGGCTCTAAAATTTTACATTGTTGTATTTTTGAATGGCAGTTTTTTTGTACATAATTCTACATTTGTAAGTTCAACTTTCATGATAGCGATTGCACTACAGTACTTGTATGAGGTGAATTGAAAAAAAATTTGTTTTTTATAGTGCAAATATTTGTAATAAGAAAATAAATATAAAGTGAGCACTGTACACTTTGTAATCTGTGTTGTGATTGAAATCAATATATTTGAAAATGTAGAAAACATCAAAAAATATTTAAATAAATGGTATTCTATTATTTAACAGTGTGATTAATCGCGATTAATTTTTTTAATTGCTTTAAACACCGTATCTTGTATTTGTTTGTCTGGAGATTGTTTATTTAGGATATGCTTTTGTTCATTTGAAGGTAAATTTGAAAGTGGTATAGCAGAAGGGACAGTTGACCCAAGTCTAAACCCTATTTCATCATTTCGGCTTTCGGTAATACAAAACTCAGCAGTCTGGGCAATTCTGAATGAGGTGAGATGTTGTGTACTTTACCCCTTTTAAAATCAGAATATCAAATATGAGATGTTTTTAATTGCATCAACATATTTGAAGCTAAGAATTTTGGATTAATCAGAAAGCTGTTTCTCTTTTATAATTGTCTAAAAATTAAGATTTACTGTAATGTACTAAAACATATGGATTTTTTAAATGTATGATTTTTTTTCCATTCTTCATTTTAGATTCACATTAAAAAAGTCACAACCTGATCAAAATCTGTTTGGAAGAAAAGAGAGAATCTTTGCAAACTGTTCCTATAATATCCTACATCTTTAACAAGTCACAAATTGAAAATACTGAGCATGCACCTTATTTCAATTGTCTTTTATTTTTCACTCGAACTCTACCTCTTGTGAAATCTACTGTAGATGAGAAGATTGTAAGTAACCCTTCTTGTCATATCCATCCAGAAACTGATTCTCCACACTGATAACATTCATCTGAAATCCAAGTTGTCCTCCATTTTTACATGACTTTACCATCTTATGGTTGCAGAAACCTGCTACTCTTAACCCATACTATTTTGATAGTATAGTAATACGGAGAAGTTGTACATATTCTTACATTTCTTGGAGATGAAAAAATATAATTAAATTTTATGAAGGGGGTACTTTTGGGGTTCCATTTATTTTCCTATAACAAAACCCTCTTTTATAGATTATCAGGATATATTTATATCTATATCTAGATATAGATATATAGATATATAAAAACATTAGGGATATTTAATTTATTAAAATAATTTGAAAAGTACATATTTTTATGCAGTAAAATTTTAAATTGATATAGGTTTTTTTTATGGATTATCTAACTTAAATTATCTTTCTACATTTTTCTTTGCAACTGCAAACAACATAAAAAATTAATACCATATTTCAACTATACTGCCATGGTTAAGAAAACTAAATTGAGTTGCTAAATTTTAAAGTACTTTTGTACCACAAAATCTGAAAGCTATTGTTCAAAGCATAAGCATGCCTTAATTGCCGGAGTTCTGAAGAACATTATTCTTGGGGGCTACCATATTCCACTGATTACAAGGCATAGCCACATAAAAAGCATGTTGAAGTATCTTAATATTTCAGTATAACGTAAATGCTAAATCTGCAGTGATTTTAAGTTTAATCCATCACATTTTAGAGGGAGATTTCGATACCGAGCTATCCCTTTTTAAAACTTTGTAGACAGTTCCTAAACCGAATGAATTCATTCACTGTATAGAAAAGCATTCCCTACTTTGTGCTGTAAATTTTGAATTTTGTCTCATGTCCCCAGACATACAAATTCTGTTCAGTACTTTGAATGACTACAATCCTACATGATATTTTTATCAGCAAAAAATATAAAAAAATAATAGTAATTATTTGTAATTAACCTCATTATAGGTCTTTCTTAAAATGTTTTTATTTCAATGTTTACCTTAGGTAAACATTGTGGTGGGTGATTTTTTATTTATTTTTTTGAAGGGTGAGTCCTATCCAACTTCCATGGGAATCAATGGAAAGACTTCCATTGACTTGAATAGAATCAAGCCCAAAGTCAGTTTCCTGCCTTTTGTGCTTCAAGGAAAAGAACAATACTTGTGTAACTGATGAGCAGCCCAGACAGACCCTGTGGGCTCTTTGTGCTGCTACAGCACTGTTCATAATATGTAATGCCATTTAACAGTTCATTAAAATCTAGTAGTTTTTTCATCACATCTCAGCATAGGTCTGAGAAATTATTTGGGTTTATTTTTCCCCCCAATTTTACTTGCGACTGATGCCAATAATTTAAATTATAGCTATTTATTAAATTTTATATCATGACTTACTTTTTAAGTCAGATATATGTTTCTGAACAAAACAAGCAATGCCAACAATGTTGTCTTATCGTTCCATGAAGTTAAAATGATTTATAATAAATTTACCAGTACCATTGTTAGGTGCCTTTCCTCTGAGCAGTGTCTTCTTATGGGTTTATTCTGTCAGCACAGTGTTCCTAAAGTAACATTCAACATATAAGAAACTCCAAACATCTCTAAATGTGTAGAAACTCACCCCAAACTGATCACACTTTTGTGTTGTTTCTTTGTGAGCTCTACCTTATATTTTTTCGAATAACTTTTTTCTAGCAGTCAAAATATTGAACTGAAACTCGTCAATTATCATCCATTACCTCCTTTTTGATAAACTGATTTTTTTTTAAAAGGATTAATTTATATTCTATTTTGTTGGATCTTACTAGCAGGAGCCAGAAATACTCTGGGATGCTATGATAGATTGCACTCTTACTAAATGAATGTGCCACAACAGTAGAAGTGAATTTATTATAAATCATTTAGGGAGCAGATAGGTTTTGTAGATTCAGAATCAAATTCAGACCTGATGTAATCAGGTACAACTCCGTTGATTTCCTGAGAGTTTGTTCCTTAAATTAGAAGAAGGTAGGGGTGGAGAAAATGTAGTGTTTTTTTGTTGTTGTTATTGTTTAAAGAAAATTATCTCTACATACCATTGTTTTAGACTCTAAATTCTCAAAAATTCTAATTCACAAATCACTCCAAAGTGGTCTGCTCTCCTTTTTGGAGATCCACCTATTTATGGCAGAATAAGAGCATTTCAAATATTGCTGGACATTAGCCAATTTGTGTATTGCATTCCTCCATGCTTTATGATTAATAGACACTCCAAATATACTTTATGTGCATTATGTCAGCCAGAAACGATAGTATTTAACACACGAGCTCATCTCAATGTCTTGGATTTACTATAGATTTTTAAATCCTCAGGATTTTTTTGTACGTTTTTCATTTTCAGTGAACTTTAGGTCAGCCTTAAACACTCCTATATAGGAGAATAAAACCTGTAGTAGCTTTACAATAGTAACTATTTCAGACTGAGTTGTATTCGTTCCTTCTGAAGATGTTATAGCTTAAGGAAACGTAGGTCTTTTTTGGAGCAGCTGGCATTTCCAGATACCTTAATTTTCTGATCAAATTGAGTTTAAATCCCCAGATTTGATGCCAATTAAAGCTTTTTCTTAAAATACTACTGTTGTTTTTTTGGTTTTTTTTTAAACAATGATCTTTAGCGGGGCCCACAGCAATTGCAAAGATTTGGCCTATTCATAACTAAATCCTGTTTAGCTTACTAAGTGAATAGTCCTGCTGAAGACTTTGTGTGTGAGTGATGTAAGCAAGATTTGGCCCCATGTCAAAACATTCCCCCATGAATGAAAACAATCCCCCCTCTGAAAAAGCTACTGCAGGGCTTTCTGCTCTTTTAGGGTCCTAAACTTAATTTATTTGCATTAATTGAAAATTATTTACAGTCATAGGGATAAATGTAATGATTTTTTTCCTCCTCTAGCCATGGTGGTTTGGCAAAGCTCAAGGCAGGTATAGTAGTTATGGACCAGATTAGAATTCTCACCCCATCACTGCTTTTCTCAGCCTTTTAAAAATTTAGATTAGAAAATCATTAGGGTCCCTTGTGAATCTGAGATAAGATACTGGCTAAATTTAAGGCAGAATGACTTTGCACTTCTGCCTTATAATATGTAGTACGTATACCTTTGAGTATGTTGAGGGATCATGTTTAGTCTTTTGGCAAGACTAGACAATTTTGTACTTTGTCCTTCATTTTTTCCATAAGCAAGTATAAAATCTCTCCAGTAATTCCTTGATTTTTTTGTTTGAAATATCTGCTCCAAAAGGAGTACAGTATTAATTTACATCTTGTGCTTCTAATCTGTGCTTTCCTCTGGAAACGAGAATACATATTTATTCCAAGACCATTGTTTCATGAAATCAAGTATTTGCTTAAGTTTTAGGTTTCTTCTTAACAACAAGGATCCATTTTGAAATTGGACTAAAATGAAAACTGTACTCATTTTTAAAAGCACGGTTATGCTTATTCATATTTACAAACATTACAGTTTAATACTGAAAGGGTGTCATACTGCTATGCTGCTGTTTTTGGAAATGGAATTTGATTGGTGTAAATATTGACACCAAGACTTTGTCATTTTGTATCATGTTTCTTGATTTCAGTGTTCTCTTGAGTGGGTTTTTTGTGATTTCTACTGTAAGCATTGAGCTAGAACTCTAGGTAGCTTAATGTTGAGAACTATGAAACTTTGTTTCAGGGGGACAAACTTTGATATCTTTACATGACCGGCAGTCATCCTACTCCCATTAATTTTAGTGGTGCAGGATCAAGCTCCTTATTGCAAAACATCATTACTGTTAACTTTAATGGTAGCTGACATGATGATCATCACTGGTGCTAAACGTTCCTATGAAGTAAGGAAGGGTTGCTTTTTTAAAAGTGTTAATTGGTGGCTGCCTGCAGGTCAGGAGCTCTCACTTTGTGCCAGTGTACAGCAGGTCACAACAGAAATTCCCAGCCTCCCCAGGATCAAAGGTATAGTGCTTTACTTGTTGAAATGGTAAATTTTTCTTTGTTGCTCAGTGTTTGCTGAGATTTCAATAGATGACTTGGAGTGCATTCTCTTCAAGCCTTAACAGTGGTGGATACACTACTGTAAAATGAACTGCCAGCAGATTTGGTATTTTCAGCTAAATGTAGTTTTTTTCTAGAAATATCAAATTCTAGTAATCAAATATTGAAGTCTTATTGTAACTAGTTTGCCGTTTAAAAATATCCTTTTTGAAATTAAAACCTGGTGCTTGAGTTTGATACTGAGCACTGTTTTTGGAAAATTGCCATCTTCATTTGCAGGGTTATTTTTGAGGGGGGGTTGTCAGTTTGTACTCTTGCCTTGTGGAATCTAGTACTGTTAAATCCTGAAACATTCTTTTCTGGCAAAACTTATTCTGTACGTTTCCCCATCTTTTCATTAACCAACTCCTGCTGTAATAGATTTTTATAAATTGGCTAGATTTGTTTAAAACTTGCTGCTATATTTGAAAACCTGATATGGGTCATGTCAACTGTGCCTTTCATCAATGTTTATGTACCACAGCTATCCATGTATATTTGAAATAAAGGCTTAAAAAAAAATCTGTTCTGTAGTTCTTACATAAGCTGAGAGAGAATACTTCTGTCCCTAAGAGACCCAATATGTTGCATTAACAATGTAGCAATATTTTAAGGTGTTGAGTCCAAACTGTCAAAAGGCATGTTAAATAGGGATTGAATACAGTACTTTAAATGCCATGTCTCAGAGCCACTACAGCAACTGCTCTTTAGTTAAGAAGTGACACACACAGGTGCCAGGGCTGAAGCACTCACAGGGAAAAATTAGTGGGTGCTCTGCACCCACCACCAACCAAGCTCCACTTACCCCCTCCTCCTTCCCCCCGAGCACGCTGCATCCCTGTTCCTCCACCTACCTCCCAGCGCTTCCCGCTTGGCCCCAAACAGCTGTTTGGCAGCGTTAGCACGCTCCAGGGGAGGGAGGGGGAAAGAGAGCAGCAATGTGGCACGCTCAGGGGAAGAGGTGGGACCTTATGGAAGGGGTGTAGTGGGGTCAGCACCTATGGTGACATATACAGAAACCTCAGTGCAGGCCAAGAATTTTTGTGAAAAAGTTATTAGTCATCCTTATTACAATAGTGCCATTAGGCTAGACTCTGTACAAACATGGTAGTAGAAAGTCCCTGCTCCTAAAAGCTTACAGTCTAAATAGACAAGACACAGGGTGAAGGGGTGGAACACAAGCAGAGCGAACAGTGTAATAAACAGTTATGTCAAGGGTGGGTTTGCTTAGGACTAGATAATGGAAAACAAAGGGGAGGTGAAGACTGTGAGGGGAGGGACATGGTTGGGGCAAACAGCCACTCAGCATAGGAAAAAAATAGTTGATGCAAAACCTTAGAATGTTCTGAATGGCCAGTGGTCTCTGTGGTTGGGTGCTTTTGCTCCTATGGGCTGAAGTCTCATGCTGATTGTCTACATTTTTTTTGCCCCAAGGCTGTATGGCAGGAGAGGTATCACCTGGGTCTTAATATCCCTACAGTACAGGGGCTCACAGCTGTATCTTTGAGTCCATTGGGGTGGGCCTAATTTCACCACCTACCCCTGTGCAGGAGTCCTTGCTTTAGCTGACTCCAGCTGCTGCTAGTGGCAGATATGGATGATACATTGTAGGAACTTTGGCCTGGTCCCCACTAACCCCCCACTTCGGACTAAGGTACACAAATTCAGCTACGTTTAACGTAGCTGAATTCGAAGTACCTTAGTCCGAACTTACTGCGGGTCCAGACGCGGCAGGGAGGCTCCCCCGTCGAAGCCGCGTACTCCTCTCGCCAAGCTGGAGTACCGGCGTCGACGGCAAGCACTTCCGGGATCGATTTGTGTCTAAACCAGACACAATAAATCGATCCCAGAACATCGATTGCCTGCCGCCGGACCCTCCGGTAAGTGTAGACGTACCCTTAGACCATGTGACTGAACAGCAATCAGGCATTATTAGTGTAACTAAACTTAAGCAGCACTAAACCTTAGAACCACACAATAATAAACCAAGCACTTTGTCTTCAAAGTGATTTATAACTAGCCTCCATCTATTGATTCCACTAACTTAATATGGTACTTATCCCATTAAAAGACATTAGCAGTGAGAATTATGCTATTCAACTTATTCATAGGTAGATTTATTACAAAAATGTACAGGTAGTTTGTCTTGAGGAATGTACTGCAAAAGTATTCATACAGCATTACTAACATTTTTACTGTTTGTAAATATTTTAATCGTTAAAAATTGCAATAGACTCAAGCTTTTTACACTTATCTACAAAGAGAAAATTTACAACCATTTACAACGAGAGGTCTTAGATGTGCATACTGTCAGCAGCTAAGACAAACTACACCGTAGAGACATATGAAGTCCTGTTTTTATTTCACTCTGAATTCATAGAAAGTACAAAGTGTCTTGGTGAAGTTCCATCCCAGTGCTAATGATAGCACATACAGCAGAATTAAGAGTGCAAATGGATACAAAAGGATAACTGTGTTCTTCAAAAATGGCAATGCTAGAAAAGAAATACAATTATGATCAGTACAAAATTATTTAAAACCAGCAATTAGTTGCATTAATGGACCAAAACCATCAACTGTTACATCTAGAAGGACCCTGGGGAGAGGCTGCCCGTATTTCATCAATTTCTTAACAGCTTGATTAAAATTAGGTGCCTGTTTATCATTCCTGCCATGCTGATTCTGTAGCCCTTCGCCCAGATACAGAATAGCTTCTATCAGAGTAAAGGAGTAATTGAGGTAGCTCTGTATACATTAGTACAGCCAACCTGCTCAATGATTTTGTTGCATTACTACCCTCCTCTCTAGTCAATCTGCGAGTCCAGAACTAATGTAAGGGTCTTGAAGTTTGACGCAGCAGCTGAACTGGATTATAGTACAACACAATGGCGAACATCAATGAGTACCAATATCTTCTGTGCAAAGTGTGTTTTAATACCACCCCATAAAGTGACAAGTCCTTTAGGTATAAACTTTTTAACCCAGTTTGGACATTTAGATAAGGGAGTACCTAGGATTCTTGGCAAAGGATTACAAATGATTAACTCCAACCACCCAGGACAGAGACAGTATTGGGTTTGGAAGGGAACAGGAAAAGTGATGTTCAGAAAAAATGTAACAGAATGGAACAAGCTGCCAAGGGAGCATGTGGAATTGCTTCAGTAGACGGTGAAGACTACAAGACATCTATCATGGAGGGATAGCTTAAAAAATAAATCAACACTGTATTCTCCTACTTCTGCATTTGAGATGATCATTGCAAACCTATGAATTCATAAATTAAAGTAGCTTACTGGGCCAGGGCTCGGTTGTTTTCATATAGTCAGTTGCCTAATTAATAAAAGCTTTTGAAATTACTTACCACTGTACCCTAAAAATGTTACATAGATATAATAACCAATTGCAATGAGCCATACTGTGTTCCCAACAAAATATCCCATGAATGAGGTTGACGAGATAACATCTGTAAAAGAGAAGACAGTTGCTCTATTACCTGCCTGAGGCCCAGCACCATGGCAAAAAGCATTAAAAAGGCTGTTCTACTTACAATTGATGAAAAACAGTTGGATAAAATGCAAAATGACTAGAAGTGGATAGAAAGCATTCAGATGAACATCAAAGGCATATCCCCATTCCACATCATAGTCTCTGCTCTGTCGCTTTACCAAGTACTTATTAGAAATAAACCTAATTGGAAAAGAAATTTAAAAGGAATAAGTTGTGAACAATTTCGCACTTTCATGATTCCTAAAGTTATGTTGATTTGACATTCCACCTATAGTTAAAGTAATGAAGTCACATACAGGAAAAAAACCTCAAGTCTTTACCATTTAATTCATAAGTTCAATCCTTTCAAATGTCTCTGCATAATTGCCAACCTCAGATGACTGAAAATTATTTCCCTAATATGTGAATAAAACATGGTAGCCTAAGCAAAGGTGAGTATTTCCCCAAAAAGACAGCACAGACCAGCCTTTTGTTAGCCCATTTCTCTCTCAGCAGTAGTCACATTCTTTGATGCTGAATAGAAAGTGCAAACACTGTGCACAGGAGAACAGCAGCTTTCTTTAATTATAGGATACTGAAGAAGCCGTCTTTCAGTTGTCCATCCACTCACTTCCCAAAAAGGCTGGGGATAGCCACATCTTCACATTTCCTGTGTTACAAAAATCTCAGTTGCATTCAATTTTAGAGACAGACGGCACACTGGTTACCTCATTTAATAAACGCCCCACCTCCACCAAAGAAGGCAACAAAATACTTAAAATATGGGTACTAACTTGATATGAGTACTACATTACTTGCTGCACCCAAAAACAAAGCAGACCAAACACGGTTTCTGGTCTTGAGATTATGGACCAAATCAATAGTTTAGCCTAATTTTCACAGGTAAACTTCCACTGAAGTCTATGGAAGTTTTGCCTAATTAAAACCTGAGTAGAGCTAAGAATTTGATGACACATTTTGGGCATATACCTGGAATAAGAGCAGAACATTCCTTATATGATCAACAAACTTCCAAAGTCATTTTTGAATCAAATATTGCATCTTTTTTTCAAGGTCACTCTACTTTAAAATGTTGTTTTCACTAATGAGAAATCAGTTCTTTAAAGTGCCCCTGATTTCCTTTACATTTTTGATAAGAGTTTTCCTGCTTTTTCCCCCATCTCCCTGCTGCTTCAAGTGAACCACACAAGCAGCAGAGAAAAGAGCAAGTGTGAGAATTGAGCCCTTCCTGTGCATGTGCCTCGAGGAAGCAACTGAAGGCAAAAGATGGCCTCTGCTATTGGTCTTTCAACAGTGGAGAAAAGTCCTACCAGTGTTCTCAGCTGTTTCCCTCAGAGGTCCAATATTGCAGAGGAACCAGCATCAGACATTCTCAACTCCTGCCCAATCAGGTGCTACCCTCAAGGACTGGAAAAGTCTCCTGTGTCTGCAGGGAGATTCTTGGCCCTCACTACCCTGACAAGATTCTTAGAATTGGAATACTATATCTCAGGGGTGGGCAAACTATGGCCTGTGAGCCGAGCCGTTTTAAACCAGCCCCTGAGCTCCCACTGGGGAGTGGGGTCCGGAGCTTGCTGCGCTCCAGCCAGGGCGCTGGGTTGGGGACTGCACCACACTGCTCGGCCCCACTCCGGCACTCCAGTGGGGGTCCAGGGTCGGGATGCACGGTGTAGCTCCCGGAAGCCATGGCATGGCCCCGTTCCAGCTCTTATGTGCTCCAATGGCCCCCTCTGGTGCTCCAATGGGAGCTGCAGGGGCAGTGCCTGCGGACAGGACAGTGTGCAGAGCCGCCTGGCTGCGCCTCCGCATCCGCATAGGAGCTGGAGAAAGGGACATGTCACTGCTTCTGGGAGAACTCAGCAGGAAAATAGGCACTGAGAGGTGCAAGTGACAAATTTCCTCTAAGTATTAACCTTTTTTTGGCAGAAAAAGGTCAAGCGAAAACTATTTTCTAATGCTCTTTCCCAATAATAGTGCTCTATTCACAGCCAATGAAAACTCTTAACCCTCTCTTCTGAGCAAAGTCGTATCGTACAGATTTAAATACACTGCCTCAGCAACAGGGACCTTCAACTCCCCTATAGCAATGCCCAACTTAGTTCTAGGTGGAATTATTTACTTACCACATTAAAGTTGCTATTAGAAGGCCAACGCCTACACAGTCTATAAACACAACCCAAAGAAGTAGCTTTATCATTTGAAAAAATCCCATGTCCAGCACAAATCCAAATCCTATAGTAGAGACTGGGGGGCAGGGGAGAGAGAGAAGAGGAAAAAGAGATTAATCCTTCCTAACTGGAAAAATGCTGTAACACCAAACAATGTCAGTTCCTCAAACTTTGACATTCCAGAGGTTAACTTTTTGGAGGAGATCTCCTGAAATCTCAACATTTTCCCCTTTATTCCTCCTCACCCCTAAGATCTTCTGCAAGGCAGCTCCTTTTTCTATTCAAATGCTGCAGAGCATACCACTTGTGTATAATGTGGTTGGCTTAGGTTCAGCGTGTGGCACCACTGCCATTGAACTAATCTCACGTTTTTAAACTTACAAACTTTTAATGAAGACGATACCTTGTTAAGCAGAAGTGCAGAGTAAGAGCAACAAGCAGAGCTGAAGTCTCACTCTTTCAGTTACAACAAAACCACCTGACAGTGCAGAGCTTTCTGGCTCTGAAGACTCAGATGTCCTGTCCGTTTTAGTTGAATGAAAATGCCATACACGTAAGACACATTCTTCTAGAGTTCCTTGGGCAGCTTTGGGAAAACATCCGTGAAACACAAATGGATCTAGGAAATATTTCCCATCCAACCACAAGAACACTAGAATTTCAGAAGTAACAGCTTTGTTATGACTGCAGGTACTATGCCACGTCAAAAATGGACTGGATATTGTCTTTTAAAAGGCAACAGTAAAAACACAATCTGAATTGAAGCTTACATGCAAAAGATTTTCTTTTGATTGGTGATGACTGACGTTCACAGTGTCTCGCTGCGGCTTTGGTCACTGGATTATTTGTATTATCAAAGCACCTAGGAGTCCTAGTTGTGGATTACGACCCTACTGTGCTAGGTACAGTACAAAAAGTGAGTCTCTGCCCCAAAGGGGTTACAATCTAAGTATCAAACAAGAGACAACAAATAGATAAAGACAGACGGAGTCTACAAGGAAACAATGAGACAATACTGGACAGCATGATAGGCAGAGGTCTCAGCATACAAGCAGCCTAATTGTTGCCAAGGGTTCTGTAGGCATCACAGCAAAGGAGAGTTTTGAGAAGGCCTTTGAAGGTGGATGACGACATTCCTTTGCTGATGTTTATGGGGCGCTTCTCCCAAGCGTGTGGGTCAGCATGGGAGAAAGCATGAAGGTGCTGTTTGAAAATTTAACAATGGAGTAGTGGGCAATAGAGGCTGGCATCGCAGGAAAGGAAGTGAGCATCCACAGGTGGATAGCGAATGAGAAGCGATAGGTAAATTGGGGACTGACCATGAAGGGCCTCGAAAGCGAACACAAGCACCTTATGTTTGATGGGACAGTGAAGAGGCAGCCAGTGAAGAGATTCAAAAAGAGGGGTGATGTGGTCAAAGCGCAGGCTAGGAAAATGATCTTTGCAGAAGCATTGTGAAGGGATAGGAGTGGGGCAAGACTGCATTTGTCAAGGCCAGAGAGAAGGATGTTACAGTTTTAGTTGTATGGATAGATAAGAAAGGCCTATTCTTAGATACAGCCTGGATGTAATGACCTAGCGAGAGGTCTGAGTCAAGATGATGTCTGGCTTACAGGTCTGAGTGACAGGCAGGATGGTGGGGTTGTCTACATTGATCAAGAAAGGGGGTAGTAGGAAGGTATGGGGAGGAGAGGGTTTGCAAGAATAGGAGCTCTGTTTTAGCCATGCTTAGCTTGAGCTGGCAGCTAGACATCCATGAGGGATGTCAGAGACAGTCCAAGATTTTAGTTTGGACAGAAAGGTAGATCTGTGAGCCATCAGCATATTTGTGTTTGTAGATAAGATGACCAGAGATAAGGTATAGAGGTAGAGCAAGGACAGAACTCTGTGTAAAGGGTACTTTGCCTGTAATGGGTTCAACATTAGGGACTGTCTTTTTGTTCTGTTTTTGCACAGTGACTAGCACAATGTCTACAATTTGGGTGCCTGTGTGTTATGGTAATACACGCAACAATAATACATCCCATTTACTAATCATCCAAATGTTCAACTATTTAAAAAAAAAAAAACACCAAAAATAGTCATTCATTCCTCTGGTTGTCTTTGCTATGACACAATTATTGAACCCCCCCCGCCTCCCAGTTTGAAACACAGAACAGAGACAAGACTTGATTACAATAAACATAAATAAACTCTTTAGAGGATTCTAAATACAGCTAGACCCTCTGGTTTACCCTGGTTCTCTAATTTCTAAATGGTTACTGTAACCTTTGAGTGTAGATAGCCCATCAGCTTCTTTTCCATTCTGATTAAGGGCCTCTACAGTCAAAAACTGAGGGTGCTGAAAAAAACCCTGTGAAGGTACATTCCTGCAACTTTATTGAAAAGAGAAAGATCTTATCTATATTAGGTACTTATATGGCCACCACCACTGTAGTATCTGTGCACTTCACAACCTTTTTAACATGTTTATCCTCACAACACTCGTGTAAGGTTGGGAACTACTACTTTCCCCATTTTACAGATGAGGAAGTGAGGCATAGTGAGACTAAATGAGTTGCCCAAGGTTACACAGAAAGTCTGTGGCAGAGCAAGGACTTGAACCCAGGCCTCCCTAATCTTAGGCTAATGCCCAATTCTTCCTCTTTCCCACCTCATTTTTGCTGATCATGGAAATAGACACTCACCACACAGCCAGATACTCAGCAATACCAAGAAAGCAGGATCATCTCTTGCCCACTGGTCCTTTGTTTGTTTTCGGTAATGAAAGTTTCTATAAACTCTCTGTGGTGAAGTGAACAGGTAGAGCATCTGCCAAACAGCAAACTCAAAGTCCATCTGCCGGAAGTGAAGGAGCCTCCTTAGATATTTGTAGCGTTTTGCACCCGCTGTATGTCTCGCTGCATCCCTGGAGTTTAACGCACCATTGCCCTGGTTTGGGGAACTAACTGAAGTGGTCGGCAACATTTTTCTGAAGGAAAGATTTTAAAGTTAAAACTAATTGATTTTACATAATCTTAGAAATGACAGATGTAAAATTAGAAGCGTTTTAAATTATGCAGTGTTAATTATGGCATTTAGATATAAATCTAATTTGCAAGGGTAATCAGGCAAGTAGCTAGCTAAATACTACCACTTGTGCCAGCAAGACTACGTGTAAGATTATAAGCTAGAGTGTGCCCCTTTCAAAATGTGGCCATTTATGTGAATTGATTCCCCTTTCTGCTGCCTAAAAACAGTGTATTGAAATAGCATAGTTTAGAGACCTGCGCACCAGGATTGGTGCCAATAATACATAAATTAAAATTCCAATCTGCTACTAACTCAGTATGTGGCCCTTGACAAATTATGTAACCTCTCTATCCCTCCCCCTTTCCATGTATAACACAAATACACCTCTATCCCGATATAACGCGACCTGATATAACACGAATTCGGATATAACGCAGTAAAGCAGCGCTCCGGGGGGCGGGGCTGCACACTCCGGTGGATCAAAGCAAGTTCGATATAATGCGGTTTCACCTATAACGCGGTAAGATTTTTTGGCTCCCGAGGACAGCGTTATATCAAGGTAGAGGTGTACTTACCTGCCTACTGGATGGGGTGCTGTGACAATCTTTGTACACTGCTCTGGAAACAAAGCACTCTTCAAGCACTAAGTATAAATGTACAGTTTAACAATTGCCCTTGAATGCTTTTACTATTAAAGATATTCTATTTTACACTGCATTATATTTTAATTATTTCAGATAAAAATTCAGTGTGCCCCACTCCTCAAAGAAGCATAGGCATGTCATTCTGGGCTAGAGGGAGCCACCTCTGTTTGCTTGGGATTCAAAGCCATGAATCTTCTCCCTACCTAAGCTCTTTCTTACAACAAACAAAACAAAATAAAGACGAGATGATTGTGTCTCCCCTTATAAACTTCAGTCCAGTGTGCAGGGCACTTACCCAGGCTGTGGGAACCCTGGCTTCAAAATTCCCCTTTGCCTGAGGTAGGGAGAACCCAGGTCTCCCATGTCTCAGATGAGTGCCAACTGATTATGGGGTATTCTGGGGTGGGTCTCTCAATCTGTCCTGTTGAAACTGTTCCACTTTGTATTAATAATTAAATAGTCAATGCAACGCTGTTTTGAACTCGGGTCTCTGAATATCAGTCTTAGTTTAAGGGCCTGAAAGGACCACCAGATAATCTAGTTCGACTGCCTATATATCACAGGCCACCAACACCACCCAGAACCCTACACACTAAACTCAACAACCAAAATATTACTGCCCACAGGAGATGAGACTATGATGTGTCACAGGCAGAGAATAGGAGGGACTAAGGCTATATCTACGCTAGCACTTTTGTTAGTAATACTTTTGTCGGACAGGTGAGTGAGGGGAAAAAACACCCCTCCCCCGACCAACATACATTTCACTGACAAAAGTGCCAGTGTGGATAGCGCTACGTTGGTGGGAGATGCTCTCCTGCTGACATAGCTACCACCGCTCATTGGGGTGACTTAGTTATGCCAGGAGGAGAACTCTCTGCTGCCCGCACAGAGCAGCTACACAGGAGACTTTACAGTGGCACAGCTGTAGCAGTATAGCTGTGCCACTTAAGATCAGTAGTGTTATAGTCTGAGATGCACCAATGCCTGAGGCTCCTGCAATGGCAGGGTAGTGACTGAGATATACCCAGATAACCTGAGCAAGTGACCCACACTCCCACACTGCAGGGGAAGGCAAAAAACCCAAATGCTGAAGTCTCTGCCAATCTGACCGGGGGGGGGGGGGGGAGTCTCTGCCTGACCCCAAATACGGGGATAGTTAGACCCGGAGCATGAGAAAGAAAAACTGCTGAGCCATCTCAGACACCGACCCAGCTAATGTCCCACCTCCAGCAGTGGCCATCCCTGATGCTTCAGAGGAGGGAGACCCAGTAAGTCTCAGGCCGAGGCTAGTTAAGCGCCCCCGCAACGTGGAACAGCTTCGGCAGCACAGATGGAGACACACCCACACTCCCCCGCAGTGCCCCGCGCCCAGGGGTCCGGGCAGCCCCTGGTTCAAGTCCCTTCCCCGCAGCAGGGCAAAGAACGCAGGTCTCCGCCTCCCCCTCAGCTCCTGCCTCCCCGGCAACGATCAGCGCGGGGCACGTGCCCAGAGGCGGCTCCGAGGCGCGACGCGAGAATCGCCTCCTTTGAGGACCCGGGGGGGGCGGGAGGGCCGCGCGCGCAGCAGTAGAAGGGAGGGGCCCCCACGCCGCAGGGATCCCAAGGCCCGGGGGGCGAGAACTCCGCCCGCAACTGCCCCGCTCACCTGCCGCTCCAGCCCCGCCCCTCCCAACCACACACAGCGCGAGGGTCTCCCGGGGTGGTGCGCACCCACAGCAAACTCCAGCTGCTTCCGGCAACGTAGCGCGGCGCGCGCCCCCTGACCCGGCCCGTGACCCTGCGTCGCGGTGCATGCTGGGTACGGTAGTTCCTGTCCCGGCGGGGAAGAGCGGTGGCGGTGTCTGCGCGTGCACCGCAGCTGGGTCAAAGGACAACAAGATGGCGGTGTCGGCGGCGCTGCAGTGAGGAGTCGAAACGCTGTGTGTGGGGAGCGCTGCCGCGATGCCCAAATACTATGAGGAGAAGGAGGAGGACGGGCGGGCCTGTGCGGGGGTGCGGGAGGACCTGAGACAGTGTCTGCTCGAGACCTCCTGCGTCATACAGGTACGCGGGAGGGGCGGGGCCTGCTGAGAGACCCCCTGCGTCACACAGTCAATGGCGGGAGCTGGGCGGCCCCTTCCCTGTTCCCCCTGGTGACGGCCTCGGCCGGGACACTGCACCTGTCTCGCGCCCGGTCCCGCAGAAGTGCTCCCCATCGACTCCAGTAATCCTGCTCGGCGCGAGGAGTACGCGGAGTCGATGGGGGAGCCTGGCAGCCGCCTCTGGACCGCGGTAAGTTCGAACTAAGGTACGTGGACTTCAGCTACGTTATTCAGGTAGCTGCAGCTGCGTACCTTAGTTCGAATTGGGGGGTTAGTGTAGACCAGGCCTGAGAAGGTGTGTGTGACCCCTAAGAATTCCTCAGTTCTGACTGGCAAAGGGTTCAATCTTCTGTACCAGTAAGTAACTCTGACAGGCCTGCCAAACTCACTATACCTAGCACACTGCTTTCCATAAAAGATGTCATGTACAATCTTAAATTAAAGCCAGAAAACACAGTGATCATAAATATGCTTGTGAAATGTCTGTACGGATACGATGTAAAAAGTTATATATGTACAGTATAAAGGAAATATGTTCCTACAGTCTGAATCAAGGCAAAGTTGACAAAGAAGTACCTACCAGACAAAAGATTGTATATCACCTGCCTGCCTCAGTTCACAATGTAAATTAAGCATTGTAAGCCAATACAATGAAAGCCCTGTTTGCATACAAAGTCAGCATGGGGATGTGACATAAACTTTGTGGGGTGCAAGGGAGGCATCCCAACTTCGATATCCAATAATTAATTTTGGGGGATAAAAGAGAAGGCAAAAGGATACATCTTTATCCTGCACCTGAGGAAGTAATTAGTCAGTGGGATTTCATTCATGAAAACAGGATCCTAACCTGCCCTGGTTGGAAACACTACAAAAGACATTTTGGGGGTGAGAAAATTCCTTAGTCAGAAGGTCAACCTACTAAGTTAAGTTTAATTTCTAGAAAGTATGCTATGCCTTTTGTTTTATATATAATATTTCTATTTTTATTGTCCTTACTATTAAATCTTAACCATTGATAACAAATATATCTCAGTGCTGAGCTGATTCTCAGTTAAACAGCTGGTATGTGAGCTGTTCCCTTGGGGATAGGAAAAGCTGGTATTCTTGTGAGTAGCCAGTGACAGGCAGGATATCACAGGGGAATGCTTCAAAGGGGCATGGGGATTAGGGTATGCCTATCATAACAAGAAAAGTGAGGACTAGCATTGCCCAGTGGAGGTTCTTAGGGTGGCCAACAGGCAGAAAGGGTCAGGGAAGTGATACCCAATTAAGCACCAGCAAGTCTCTCTCTCACTGGAGGCAGGGGGAAAACAGTAACTCAGTGTCCTGGGCACCCCAAGAAAGTATCATGGTGTGTTAGTTTATAGTGTGTAATCATGAGCTGGGAAAATATGTGTTCACTGAAACAGAAATGTTGAAATTTGATCATACAGAACTTCAGGTATGGTAGTGTGATTTTTTTTCTATAAAAAGTCAAATGGTTGTATTAGAAAATCTGTACTGTATACACATCTTTTGAGTGGTTTTAGATTTATTCAAACTGGACTTAACATAATACTAAAAGCAAGCTATAATCACCAGAAGACCAAAAACAAAACAAAACAGTGGTAATTGCGCTGGTGAAAGGTGTCAACTAGACAGTCTTGGAGACAGAAGTTTTCTACTTACCTACACAACACATACAAGATAGACAACATACAGGGCAACAGCAAACATATAATATTTTAACAAAACAAGCATATGGATTTTTGAATTTAGTTAAACATTCAAGTTTTTTTAAATCAGGTTTCTTTTTGTTAAAATTGTTTTTAACCAAAATAGTTTAAAAGAAATATTTAAAAAAATAAACAAAAATTAAATAGACTATGTCAGTCAGGTCAACATGAGAAACTTAAAATATTGGCTTCTGCAGCTAACTCAGTCGTCTTCACCTTCATTTTTCTGTTTGTTCATAATCTGGAAAAGAAAAACAAGCTTTCCTGCTTTTTCAGGTCCCAAATGATTTTTCAATTTAGAATGAATTAGTCCAAAGGAAGAAAATATTCTTTCTATACCAGCAGAAGCTACTGCTGTTAAAAGTGAGATTATCACTTCAACAGTCTCTGAATCCAAGTGCTTAAGTGACTTCCACCAGTTCACTGGTGTGACTTTCTTTAAAACATCAGAAAACGTATATTTCTTGAATGGTCCACCCTTACTCCGAAGTTTATTATAGTTGGTATTATGGAGGGATGATTGCTGGATGTCCATATCCTAGCCAACTCCTCCTCTTCAGCAGTTAAGGTTTGACCCTGGTACCAAGTATTGAGAATATTTGCAAGAAAATGAGCTGGAGATAGTGCTTGTCCCATTTGTTTTTTTTAATGCTTGTAATTTAACTCTGTCATTGCATATTTCTCTTTTTAAGACCTCGCTCAGTTCCTTCCAAATTTCAACAGCATCAGCAATAAAACAGCTGTTTCCCTGCATTTTGTTCAGGGCTACAGAAATAGGCTTCAAGGTACTCAGCATGTGTTCAACATTTCTCTTAAGCCCAATGTTGAGAACTTTGGCTGTGACAGTGCCATCTATTTTTTCACAATTTTGTTCACAAACTGTCATCAGATTAGGCCAGTTCTTGATATAGTGCTCAAAACAGTGCACTACTGTGTTCCATTGCATGTCTTGTGGGAGAGGTAGCTTGGTTCCTCCCACTTTTTCAGAGCAGCTGCTGCAAAGTGGTTGTTACGGAAGTATTTTGCAATTTCAACAACATTAGCCTTTATTTCTGGAACACAGAAGTCTTTGGCTAGGAGGTGCATCAAATGAGCACTGCAACTGTATGTTATTAGCTTGGGACTCTCTTCTAAATTTCTTCTCATCTTGGATACATTTTCAGCATGTGACCAAGCTGTGTACTAGACATTTGAATTTTTTTTCACAGTCTGTTATAGCTTTTACTGCTAATTCTTGTAAGTATTCTGTGTGTACATTTCCTAATGTATCAGTTGTTTCTGTAAGGAAGACATTCCCTTCTTCTGTTGTCACACAAGCACATACAACAGGATCATTGTGGACATTGCTCCACCCATCAAGACTCAGGTTAACAATTTTACCCTCTAGATCTTCTGCACACTACTCAATTTCTCTTTCATACACTTTATCCAGCAATTTGCCTGCGACATCTGCTCTGTTGGGTGAACTGTATCCTGGTCTTAATGACTGAACCATGTTAGTGAAGTGTGGGTTCTCAATCATACGGAAAGGAGAGTTTGTTGCATAAACAAATCGGGCAATATTTCATCAATTCCTTTTTTTTTTTTTTGTAATCTGCTGGTTCTTATCACAAACTTATTTATGGTTGTTTCTGGATGATAGAGATTTATTTTTTTTCTTTTTGCTACAGGTGATATACTGTGGCTACGTGACATACGTGGTGTGACTGAAACACTATCATTGGCAGATAACTCTGAAACAATAGAAAATGATGGTGATCTTGAAGGTGGATAGTCTTCAGAATCCTGTATGTTCTCCTAAACAAAATAAGTCAATGCAGTTATTTAATTATTAATTCCATACTGCTCAGTTAGTATCACTCATTGTATTCACTGACACTCAGTACGACTTCAAAGGTGAAATTGTAAAAGGAAGATCTGCCTATTTCAGCTATTTATTTTTATCACAACTGCATCTAAAATGATACTACCATAGAGTAACAACTATATTTTTTTGCTCAAACATGAGAATTCAAGAATAGTCCAGAAGGAAGACAGGTAGTCCTCAAGAAAGAAGTATGAAATAAAAAAGTTTACCAACCTGAAGATCCTGCATGTTCAGACATGTTTATTTCATCATCTTCAGTGCAGCTTCCTCCTGAGAAGGAACACTTCTCATGAAGTTGTTTAATTCGGGCAACCAGACCTTGCATTTCTTTGTGCACTGTTTGCATTTTGCACACATGCATGTCTTACCCACAGGTAGAGGAACTTCATGAAAATATTCCCAAACTGGGTCTCTTTTATGGCCTACTGCCGTTATAGGTTTTCCCTTCTAGTGAGAGAATGGTATGGTAGATCTCAAATCAATGATGGCTACACTCAGAAAGACCTCAAAACTTCTGGAATATGCTGCTCAAACAGTTTCACTTTTGTTTCTACTGCCTATCCCTCCCTTCTCACATTTATCTCCAGACTTCTTTTCCTTGTCCAGGTCTATTCCGCCCCCAACAATCTTATATTCATTGAACTTTTAGAAATTTTGCACTTTTAGAGAGAGGTAAGGGATTGACTCTATGTACACAAATTTGCAGAGGGACAATAGGGTTGAGGTCTGTTATTTCTCACCTCTATATATTATTGATTTATTTATTTAAAAACATTTTTGCTGTTAACAAGCATGTTACCTCTGGAGAGACAAATCCACAGTTTGAGAACTGCAAAACTAAGCATCTCTGATGGTATCTTCTAGACTGAGCACTGAATCCCGTTGGGTAGATAGAAAGATTAACCTAAACAATCTATACAGAGGCCCCTGGAACCCCATAAGATTGGATCCCTAATCCATGAACTATTGGAACTCGTTTACAAAAGATTTCTTAAACATTACATGAATATATTGTCTCATACTATAGAATTAGAATGTTCCATGATGAGATACATTATAGCTCAAAGCTATCTTTATTAAAACTATCTTTAGATAGGTTTTTTCCTCAAAAAGCATTTTATCCAAAAAATCTGATTTAAATAAAAAAATCGGGGGGGGAGGCGTTGTTTGTTTGTTTTTTAAATCATTGATTTTTATCCACCCTGGTCTTCATTTTACTGATACAAGCACATGTCTTTGAAGTTGGGGGAGGAAGGGAAGAATTATTATCTGCACTTTCACAACTCTCAGGAACTTACCACAGCAAAGAACACAAGTTAAAGGACCTTGGACTGAGTTTCAACAGTGTGCACAGGACTTCTTAGAGGTGTCTTGTCTGTAGTGTCCTTTCCACTGAAGAAATACACTGGATTCTTATACTGTTATGTTTCATATGACAGGAAGGAAAAAGCCCCAGACAATGCTTGAAGGAAGGACACTGCAGAGGTTTGCAGGTTTCGTTTTTTGAGTGCAAAAGGTCAATGGTAAGTGATTGGTTTGATTGTTTTTTAGTCTTTGCCAATATTTTTTTTTTTTTCTTTTCTAAAAGATTCTGATGAGGAAGAAGACACGATTGAAATTAATCAAATTGACATCATTAAGTAGAATAGCTCCTTACTTGTCATAATTGTAATTGGTCCTTAATAAATGTTAGCTCTTGTGAACATTAGTATAGCACATCTTTCGCACTCAAGCAAAACAAGGAATTAGGTTGTGGGTATAATCCAACAAGATATTCATATTTCAATTGGAGAAGGCTCAGTGTGACAGCTACAATAAAAATAGGAAATGATTAACAAAATTGGGGTTATTTTAAATATGAAAGATCAATAGGTAAAATAGCTTTTTAATATTTAAGATGGATAATTAGCCATACCTTAATCTTATCTATTTGAGATCATTGGAAGAAACAGAACTGGGGGACATTGATTTAAGTTTAGAGGAAACTCATTAAAGGATCATTTTACTGTGGTAATGGACTTCTGCTTTCCACTTGAAGTTTTGTAGTTTTAATATAATGTACTTAGGTAATAATTGGATGACTGTTAATTTAAGGAGATATGTCAGTTTTATGATGGAGTGACAAACTCTCCTTTTGGGAGTGAGTGCTCAAGTACCACAATGAGAAGCCTATTATAAATACCTACCTAGATAGAAAAGTAGTTTCCCCAGACTGGCTATGGGTTTCTTGTATGGAAATGTTGACCTATGCTGTCATAAAGCTTTTTTGTAAAATAGGGTAGAGGCAGCAAAGTTGATATCAAACCATTCCACACATGATGGGCACATAGCCTGTTTTTGGACTTACCTAATGTGTTACTTTGCTCTGTAATGAATAAACCCTGATTTTAATTTTAATTAAAGGGATGCAGAAGTAGAACATACCTAAGATCTTTCATCCCACTCTGCTGCTGTAGCCTCACAGCCTTCAACCCTCCTCCAGTGGAAACTGTCTTAATTCAGCTAGAGAGGAAAATGGAATTAAGCTAGAAATATGCTAGAAAAGTGTCTTTACTCTCCAGCATGTCTACAACAACACTGTAACAATCTTCAAATATTTCTCACTATAGTTCAGTATGTAACAAGGACAGATGAAAAAGACTAGGTAGGTGGTTCTCAAACTTAATTGATCACGCCCCTCTTCTTTGTGTCTGTAGTAGTTTATGCCTCCCCTCCCGCAGCACAAGTACATATATGGATTAGAAAAAAATCAACATGCACCCCTCACTAAATTTTAAAAACACTAAGGCATTGATTCAAACAGAGCCAACGATCCATTGTAATAGCAAAAGCAAACCTGCGATTGTGGCTGATGCTAACAATTAAATGTGCACACCGCATTGTAGCAAACGGATTAATGTACAGATGGCAACGGCTTTGTATAATGCTATGCAAGCTTAACAGAAATCTGTCAAAATGTACAGCGCCATCTGAGGACCCGATATTTCTGGAGGAATCAGCTTTGCTAGTTATTCATTGCTGTGGGTAAAATGTGCACAGCAAGGGTGTGCTTTTTTGTTTTTGTTTTCTTCTCAAGTATCTCATGCCCCCCAGAATACATACCCCACCCTTTCCCCCGGGGGGCCTCATCCCCCTGTTTGAGAACCACTGGATTAGATTATTTAGTCTGGAAAGGAAAAGAGTGAGAGATGATAATTATATTTAAATAGGAATGTAATAGAAAAGGCTGTTTGTGTACTTCTGCTTAACCTGTCCCATAATATAAGAAAAAAAGACGTATTTGTTGACCAATTAAATTAAATGGCAACAAACTTAAAATGGAATTGTAGAAGATTTTGTATTCTGGAATTTTACTATCTCAGGGTACTAGTGAGGCAAATAATTTAGTACATTTTTTAAAGGATGTGGCACTGCATGCAAATACAAATACTTTGAACATTTACATTAGATTAAAATGATTAAGGTTTTCAGTTCTCATGCTTCCGGACATGAGACAATCAGCAGTTGGGTAAAGAATAAAGTATGCTTCTGTGCTAGCAATTAGATACACAAATGGGCAGGGAGTGTACACGTTCCTCTCCCTGCACATGGCATGGTGACTGGTGTAATATGGTCAACCTTATGTTGTACCTAACTTTTTATTGTGCTATAGCAGTGAATTCTAGTTAATGATTTTGCATAGTAGTAATCTATTCCTCAAATTTAAGTGTGTGGAACATACTAGCTTAATTATTGTTGGATTCAAGAATAGTCAGTCATCGCAACCTTGAAGACGGAAAACTTAAGAGGAACTATGCCAGGCCAAAATAATGTGGCCCTTCTTGCTGCCATATCTCTTGCAGTGCTAAAAGCGATCTACTGTACAGCAGCTATCCACTCTCAGCTTTAGGAAATGCTGGTGTACAGTAAATCTTTAGGCTTTTCCCTCCAATTATATATCCATGTATTATTTCCCTCCGATATTAGCTTGCATTTTCCTAAATTGAATCTCACTTTATATTTTACCCATATTTATAGACTCTGTAGGTTCCTTTTTATATTATCCCAGCCTCACTGGTGTTTGCAACACCTTCCATTTTAACTTAATCTGAATTTGCTGTGTACCACATTCTCCAGATCATGAATGATGATCAGTAAGATAAGACTAATGAGTATTCTCTACAGTACCTCACTTACACACTTCCTCGCTCTCCCGACTCTATTGTACAACTTACTATCATTCTGTTTATTGGCCTTTAGCACTGTCATGTAGACTTCAGATTTGCTGATCAGTCACCTAGTATTAATTATGAGTAAGATTTCTGAATGCAGTTCTACCATGTACTTTCACACCAGTCTTGTGTCTTTTTATGGAGAAATCATTTATTCTCTTCAGTGACTTTTTTTTTTTTTACTGTATCCTTGTTTGTAAAGTGCCAGAAATAGAAACAAAGTTGCTTCAAAGCAGTTCTAATAGTAGTATTTTACATTTTGCAACATGTTGACTTAATTATTATTCAATTTTTAGTTGGATGGCAGAGCAAGATTCAGAGGAAGGAAGGGATACTGAAGCCTTTGTGAAGAGAGCCAAGCATGGGGATTTGTGGGTGTATCAGTGCTTTAAGCAAAATACAGAGACTAAAATAAGAAGAGTACATCATCTGCATCCTCCCAGTCATGAAGTATTCTCATGGAAAATACCTGCTTTCAAGAACTCTGATAGATTGAGGCTGACATGCACCTAAAATACTGAAAAGAAAACCAATATTAGGCTTGCAGTTTGGAGTGATATGAAATGCCCTAATTCATTTTAAATAAACTATGCAAAATCCAAAATAAGCTGTAGCAATCTTTAGCTGAGTCAATTTGTTTTGAAATTGAGATTTCCTTTCAGTTTTTAGGTTTGTAGTTTTATTTATCTAAAACCATAAAACATTGTCAGAATGAAATATTATAAAATGATTGAAATTGGTAGACCGCTTGAGTAATGTTCTGCAGTATCATTCAGGAAACCTAAGATAGATCTCTTGTTTCCCAGCTTGGCAGGGCCGACATACACTGAAATGTACAGGTTAGCCTCTGGGGAAGAGAGTGGCTTATATTGCTCAATAGTGAGTTCCAGTTAGAGTGCAGTTGGTACCTGTCCAGTCCCCAAGAACTGTGACAACATCTCTTTATCCCTCCACAAAATTCTTTTTTTAATATGATGGTTGGTGTAAGTTCATTCATACATTGTAGCCTTTCATTACTGAAGAGCTAAATTAAAGTTGGGGTTACTCTTCAAAATTAAAATATATCTGTCTGAAAGTGATTATTCATTTCGAAAAACAACCACTGCTTTTAAGAGAAATATAATTCATCTGACCAGTACTAGTGTATAGCTGAAGAGTTGCATATGAGAAGTAAGAGTAATTAAATGTCATGTTTTTCACCCAGACCTGCAGCTGAAGAGATATTGGTTGTCGCTTTTATCATAGTGTTCCGACAACAGCCTCTAGATTCCTTTGAGGTTATGCTTGACTTTTCCCCCTTACTACCCAAACAAATATACTTTACACACTTGACCACAATTCAGAATTACATTTTTTCTTACCTTTGAATTAAACATTATTTATGTACCACAAACTTTATAATTTTTAAAAAAAATTCTTATTCCTTTCTGTACTCTAAAATGTATATATGGGTGTATAATTTTCAAGTTGTCATTCACATTAATTTAAATTATGACTGGTTTTCTATGGTAAACTTGATTTTAAACTCTTAGCATTTCCACATGTTCCTTTTGTACAACTTAATTCACAAGTTTGTATAATTGCATAAGTCATAATGTAGTTCAGCTGGAAGACCAAACTATAAATGGGAGAAAAGGAAAAATGTTTGATTTTGATTTTTTTTTTTTAAATCAAGGATGTCTCCTCCCAGTGCCAGATCTGTCTGTAACATGTAAGTATTGGAGGATGTTCTTTATGATATATGCTGCCTAGAGTTAGGCATTTCACAGGTCTAAAAATAGTTGGTCAGTTGATTTGTCATATATTTTAAAGCACTAATTTATTAGAATGGGAACAGCAGTAACAAAAGAGAGGAAGACTTTGTTTCTAGTAGGCTTAGCTCAGATAATTACTCTTAATTACAAAAAAAAATTACTTAACTGAGTTATTTTATCTTAGAATAATGCAAATAACCATGAAACCAAGTTCTAAAAAAATGAAAGAATGGCACCATACCGCAATTAAAAATGTAGGCAACCACCTACATCAGCGTGTTCTTGCTGGAACGTGTGACAGTACAGTAACTCCTCACTTAACGTTGTCCCGGTTAACTTTGTTTTGTTGTTACGTCGCTGATCTATTAGAGAACATACTTGTTTAAAGTTGCACAATGTTTGCTTATAACATTGTTTGGCCGCCGCCTGCTAGTACAGTACTTTGTCCACTACTTGCAGGATTTTCTGTAAGAGTAGCCCCTCGGAGCTAGCGGGTGGCGGCTTGGAACCAGGGTTGGCTGGCAGCCCCCCTTCAGCTCCCCTCCACCAGCACCTCCTGCCTGACAGTGGGCCCCGTGGGTAGGCGCCTCCCCTATCCCTCCCTGCACCTTCCACCTGCAGCAATCAGCTGTGTCGCAGTGTTCAGAAAGCTCTGGGGGGGGAGGAACAAGGATACAGCACGCAGCCTCCCCCCTCCCTCCCTGTACCTCCCGCCCGCAGCAATCAGCTGTTTCTCAGCATTCAGGAGGGTGGGGAGGAGCGAGGATGTAGCGTGCTTGGGAGAAGGGGGTTGAGCAAAGGTGGGCAGAGCTGCGGGTTGAGCACCCTCCTTCACTTTGGAAAGAACAGCAAGAGGAGCAGCCAGACAATCCACCCTCTGACTCAACCAAGCTTCACAATCATCATTGCTGAGGAGAGTATTAAATTGTTTAAAACTTGTACCTGTATTACTTTGTTTAAACTTGTACTGTATATTTATATAATGTCTTTTGTCTGGCAAAAAAAAATTCTCTGGAACCTAGTCCCCTCTACATTTACATTAATTCTTATGGGGAAATTGGATTCACTTAACATCATTTTGCTTAAAGTTGCATTTTTCAAAAACATAACTACAACGTTAAGCTAGGAGTTACTGTATTTGAGTGTGATCAAATAATAGGTGATTAACTGGCATTTTTTGACCAGTTTATCAAGCCTAATATTGCCACTCAGTTTTCTTATAACTATTCATGAGAGTGGGATTCCTTTACTTCTGTTCTTATAGTTTGGCTCCAGGGGGACCAAACAAGGCAATTTGCCACTTTATATACTCTTATCTAAGCCATGTTCCGTCTTGGTAACAAAACAAGATTTATACCAGTAGTTAAACAAAGTAAGGCACACACAAAACATACTGTAACCAAAACTTAGGGTTACCCAAGAACTAATTTCTGAAAAAGGCTTTTTAATACTCAATACTTAACTCTGTCTTTAATAAGAAAACTCTCCAACAGTTTCTCGAGGCTCTTTCAAGGGCATGTACTTTAAAAACAAACATAAAATCCCCTCCAAAGTGCATTGGTGCCCTAACCCAGACATCTTTGCTGTGAATAGTTTAACCTTACAACCAGGGCATCTTTGTACCCAAAATATATAGAGGCATCATGAGGAAATATTTTGACAACTTTTCATAGTCCTTTTATGGAAAATTTAATGTTGCAGAGGTCAGTTTTCTCACATTCTGTCTTCCACCAAGTCTATCGGAGCATAAAGAAGAAATGTCTCCAAACACAAGATAAAACAAGCAAGGAGATTCATGAAATGTGAAAAAGTACTAGCCCAAATATGAGCTTGGTGTATGCAATATTCAGTTAAATTAGCTATACCCTTCGATAGTTATTTTCAGCTAACGTTAAAACAGTTTAAAAGTAGCTGCTTTGTATGAGGAAAATCTTTTGGAGCCCTTTAAAAGCCAAATAGCCTTAAAAATGATAATTTAACTCTTAAAATGGGGGGAATCAAAGTAATTTTAGACAACCTGATTAGTAAACTAGAACATAAGACATGTAAATCAGGAAATGAGTGTAAGGATAAAGATAGCTACCAGCTTTTGCCTACCTTCTCTGATGGATAATTAATACATATACTGCTAACTGGAAGGCCAGGCCCAAGAATGACTGGACGTTTGTAATGATAAACAATGTCTTTTTTTTTTTTAAGCGTTTGATAGTTTTTGAAATAGATAAAATTTGATTGTTTTATGCAAGAACTTTAAACAATTTTTCTTATGGAGTTTTCCTCTATGTTTAGATATATAGTATGTGTTAATCTATCTTGTATTACTCCTGAGGGAATTCAATGCCAAAACAATTAAAATTCTGTGCACAATATTTTAAAAATGCAAATTGTATTTGTCAATAAATAAATATGGCAGTTCCAGCATGGTAGTGGGGAGTACAGGGCACTGGCTGCATGGAGCTGGGAGAACAACCTGCAACTGCCTCACCAGGACACGGGCTCGGGGGTGAGGCTGCCCCTGACACAGCGCAATGGCTAGGCCTGCCCCAGAAATACCCTGGAGCACTGGCCCTCGGCACCAGGTGTGAGCAGGCAGATGCAGAGCGGTGGTGTGGGGCAGAGCTCAGTGGGTGGGTCTGGGGGTGGAAGGATAGAGCTCAGCAGGGGGTATGGGTGCAGTAGGGCTCTGAATGCAGAGGGTGAGGTTTGGTGGAGGGGAGTGTTCAATTCAGGCAGGAAGCAGTCAGGGGCGGTATGGTGGTGGGGGATTTCTGTGGGTGGTTCTGACCCAGCCCTGGCCGCTCCTTGCAGGGGAAGGGGAAGAAGAAGAGGAAGTCCTGGAACTAGCAGGACAGGAGCCACTGACCCAGGTGTCCCCAGCCACCGCACCCCCTCTCCTCTCAGTGATTTACTTCTCTGCCACCTGCTCCAGGCACCCGAAACAATATGCTCGCACTGCTGGGGAGGAGTACATGACTGCACTTGCAGCTTCCCTTTGCTTCCCTGTCACAAAGTCATTTTTCTGTGGGGAAGCAAATGTGAATTCTGTGTGCCCACCGTTGTACAGAATTGTGTGTGTGATGAGTTGGAACCCCCCACCCCTTCTGAGATGCCACCCTGATGTGCTGGGGTTTAACTGAGCCTCCCCTGCTCAATCAGCCTGGGCTCCCTCTCTTTGCTTTGTTGAATTAGGCTGTCCGGTCTCTTGCAGTACACACACACACACACAGGTAGGGACACACCCTGCTGCAGACACAGACTGAAGTCAGCACTCATGTGCACAAACCTTTTTGGGAGATAAACCCAAAATAATATTGTCTTGCACTGTATAGAAAAATCTGCACAGTGCAAGCTTAAAAAAAATCCATCCTCTTCCTCAATGTGAAGAGAGGTGTGCACACTTCTTCCCCCCTCACTCCCCAGTTAGAAATTACATAAACTGGGTTATATTATAAACAAGAAATAAGTTTATTAACTACCAAAGGTGGATTTTAAGTGAATATAAGAGATAACAGACAGTACAAAGCAGATTACTGAACAAATAAAACAGAATATGCAAACTAAGTTCAATATACTTAAGAAACAGGTTACAAAATGTAAATTTTCACCCTAAATGTTATTTTAGGCAGGTTGTAACGTTTCTGTGGTCCAGAGTTCCAGTTGTATTCCTTTTCAGATTTCAAACTGGACCTCGTGTCAGTCTGGACTCCCCACTTGCCTTGCCTTCAGGTGGCTTTTGCAGTCTTTCTTCTTGGGTAGACAGCTATGTGAGGAGGAGGAGGAGGCCCCTTTGTCTTCCTCCACACCCTTAAATAGGATTTACATAAGGCGGGAATCCTTTATTTCCCAAATTTGACACACACACATCCTTCCCTTCCAGTGGAAAGTTACAAGAAGTCCCAGGTAATGTTTAGTATCAGGTGACAAGACCCATGTCTCTGCAGGGCTGTGGAAGGCATTGCTCCTAGGTTGTCTCCAGTGTCCACAGGAAGATTAAGTTCTTTCACAGTCCATTGTCTCTGCTAATGGCCCATTAGCCTTGTCTGGCTTTTCCATTGTTGTACCTGAAGCATTCGGGAGGTGGGGGGGTGGGTGGAAGAGTGACACCCAAAGTAACACATTTGAAATACAGATACATAGTTAATATTCCTAACTTCAGATACAGAAATGATACAGGCATACAAACTGGATAATCACATTGAGTAAATCATAACCTTGCCAATGATATCTCATATGAGCCATCTTGCAGAAAGTAAGATGTAAATAAAGTCCCGCCCCCACCCCCTACATTTCCTCACATCTTCTTGTCAATTACTGGAAATGGGCCATTTTCATTACCACCACAAACAGTTCTTTTTCTCTCCTGCTGATAATAGCTCACCTTAACTGATCACTCTCCTTATAGTCTGTATGGTAACACCCACTGTTTCATGTTCTCTGTGTATATATATATATATATATCTTCCTACTGTATTTTCCACTGCATGCATCCAATGAAGTGGGCTGTAGCCCACGAAAGCTTATGCTCAAATAAATTAGTCTCTAAGGTGCCACAAGCAGGGCCGGTGCTACCATTAAGGCAAACTAGGCGGTTGCCTAGAGCGCCAAGATTTGGGGGTGCCAAAAAGAGGTACCCCCAATTTTTTTTACAGCATTCCTACGCCCTCTCCCTGAGTGTGCGGTCGCTGCTCCAGTTCTCCCGCCTCCCAGCTGTTTGGCGCCACAAGCCTGGGAGGGGAGGAGAATTAGAGCGGGGGCGGCGTGCTCAGGGAGAAAGCGGAGCAGAGGTGAGCTGGGGTGGGGAGCTGCCGCACGGCTCCCCGGGCTGGGGGGGGGAGCTGCTGCGGGAGTGCCTCAGGGCGGGGGGAGGGAGCTGCCACAGGGCTCCCCACCCCAGCTCACCTCTGCTACGCCCCCTCCCCGAGCACGCTGTTGCTGCTCCACTTCTCCCGCCTCCCAGGCTTGCGGTGCCAATCAGCTGTTTGGTGCCACAAGCCTGGGAGGGGAGGAGAATTAGAGCGGGAGCGGCGTGCTCGGGGAGGAGGCAGAGCAGAGGTAAGCTGGGATGGGGAGCTGCCACAAGGGGGGGGCTCGGGGCAGCGGGGGGAGTTGTCGAGGGGGGGGGGCCCTGGGGGGGGGGGGGGGGCAGGGAGCTGCTGCGGGGCGGGGGGGGGCACAAGGTGGAAGTTTTGCCTAGGGTGCGAAACTTCCTTGTACCGGCCCTGGCTACAAGTACTCCTGTTCTTTTTGCGAATACAGACTAACATGGCTGCAACTTTGAAACTTGCATAAAGTATGTCATATCATAAGCATATTTTCATAAAGAATATGGAATGAAACATCATAGTATGTATAAAACAAATTGACACAATGCTAGGCAGCATGTGCCTCATTCCCTTATTCTGTAGGAAAATCTTGGGGTGGAGGAGAAGATAAGGCTTTGTTATATATCTTAAAGTTAATCAAATCTTAGCTGTGACAGGTCGGGGGATGGTGTATATGACTTGCTGAGTCAAGGGCTCCCACATGAGAGTGCTGTGCCACTATCTCGCTTAAAGGAGGGGATTGTTAGTCTGAATGCTTTAGTTTAGATGACTGCACCTAACTTGGGAGACAGTCTCCAAGGCACCAGCTAACTCATTCAAGCGTCTTTTAAGACCAACACCATAAACTTCATCTGGAAATCGTTTGACAGACAGTTCTGGCAGAACATGAGTAGGTAACTGTTACATTATTTTCAAATATACGGTGGACCCAAGGTTGATCAAACATTGTTAAATTTTAATAGTAAAATATTTGCAATTTGAGATTTCAGTACTTCATAAATACTTATTTGGTGCCTTGAGGTTAGCTTTGTTTTCTATCATAGGGGTCTCATTTGCACTTTATTTAGGACAGGACTACTTACTGTCATAGTTTCAGAGCCTGGAACTAGAACTGTTTGTTAGACTTTCTAGGGCACCATAGAAACATGTATATAATGTGCATTTTTAAATTATTCTGAATGCAAATTTACTCATGAGATCAGAATTGCTACACTCTAATCTTGGATAACATAATATTCTGTTTAAAAATATGCCTAATTACATAGCTGCCCAGGAGATCTGAACCACTCTGCCATGGCTGAAAGCCGTTCACATTTCTAGGTAAAACATTTTTAAATTTAACTGTCTACATTTTTTTAATAAAATAGAAAATAACTATATAAAATATTTGAAATAACATTCCATGTTTGATCAGAACCATTACTTATGATACATACGTTTATATTTTATATCATTCGTTCGTTATTCCTGTTGTCTCTTTTGTACAGACCTTTGTATAAATATTAGTTTTGTCTTTTTCATTTCTTGTTTAAGTCCTGTGACTTATTGTTAGTTATGCCATATACATAAATTAGGCCACAAATACCGTAAGAAATGTTTTTTCTGTGTTTAACTAGTTCCTTCTGTGACCAGAGCTTGGAAGTGCAGAACCTGAAAGTGCTGGTGGTGGTGATGATGAATTAAACAAATACTTTTAATCTTATTCTTTAAAAAAGTGTAAAAAGTTGAATAGGTCATGTCAAGGCTGATTCACCACTCTTGCACTTTGAGTGCAGAAGGTGGGGGCCCGCAAGGACTCTAAACATTAATACTGGTCCCTCCATGCTTGTATTAAACTCCCAAGGTTACAGCTTTTCTCTGACCTTAGATGGGTAGATGTTGCCACCACCCAATTGCAAAACCCCTTTGAGAACCCAGGAAGGTGCACATGGGAATTCCTTCCTGTGGGGTATCCTCAAGCCCTTTCAACCCCCTCCAGGGAAGAGCTGAGAAGAAAAACAAAGGAAATCAGCTGTTGCCACCAGCTAATTAAACAACCTGTGCACAAACCTCTTAGGACACAAAAATCCAATTCTGTTCTTAAAAAAAGGTAAATGTTATTGAAAAACAAAAGGAAAAAAATACATCTAGGAACTTAGGCTATTGCTATATTTAAAAAGAGCAATTACAATGATTAAGCATCAAGAATAGTTTCCTGAGGTCCAGCTTATAGGTTACAAGCAAAACAAAAGCACCTGGGTTTAGCACAGAGGAGTCCACAGGTCATAAAAAAATAAAAGCAGTAAACCTAATCATGTCTTCCTAGACATTTCCTGATCTACTTACATATCTGGGGTTTTAAATTAGTAGTTTCTAGGTATGATCCTGATGATTTTTTCATACCTGGCCCCAAGCTTCTTATAGCGTAGTCTCTGTCCTGTTCGCCTCTCCCCGGAGAACAACAACAGATGACAAAAGAGGAGTCTTGTTTCAATTTTAAAAAGTTCTAGCCTTCCCATTGGTTCTTTTGGCCAGGTGCCCACTCACTTAATTTTACCTATGCATAGCAGTGAGACTTTTAACCCTTTACAGGTAAAGCAAGTAGAGAACAGCTACTAAAAGGGATTTTATAGCTAACTGGATGGCTGGGTCCATAGAAGGGAGTTAAAACACACACACCCTTTCATTTATCACAGATCCAGAAGGGTTGTAGTTTGTTTTTAGAATCAGTACAGTTGTCTTCACTATATCTGATAGTAAAAATGTAATTACATAATAAGAATTAGTTTAGGATGCAGATTTCTAAAGCACTCATCATTGGCCTAACTCCTATTGACTTCAACAGGAGGAAAGTCAGGCAATGTTGGGTGCTTTGGAAAATCCCACCCATATATTATAAAATTTAAATAAATGTATAGGTCAGAGATCAGCAATCTTTGGCATGCAGCCCGCCAGGGTAAGCACCATACGCCGCTCCGGGTCAATGGGGGCAGCGGGAAGTGGCGGCCAGCACATCCCTCGGCCAATGCCGCTTCCCGCAGCCCCCATTGTCCTGGGATGGTGAACCGCGGCCAGTGGGAGCCACAATTGGCCGAACCCTTGGACGCGGCAAGTAAACAAACTGGCCAGGCCTGTCAGGGTGCTTACCCTGGCAGGCCGCATGCCAAAGGTTGCCGATCCCTTGTTTAGGTGATCACTACATCTAATTTTCCCATGGCATTCTGTCTATGGTCCCAATCCTGCAAACACTTATGCACTTGCATATCTGCAAGCATGAGACTAGATTAATTATATGTAAGTATTTGCAGGATTCGGGGGCCAAATTTCTATCTTTTAGATTGTAAACTCTTCAGGGCAGGGACTGCTCTTACTCCATTTAGCTCTCAGCACTAAACACATTGTCCACACCAAATACTAATGGGTTAATGACTGTGAAGAGCGTAAATGAAAAATAACCTATTTTTATGCTGTAAAATATGACAGAAAAGCACAAATCAGATTGGCAAAGGTCTTCATTGTGTGTCCTAGGAATTGGGACTATTTAGCAAGTATATATTAGCCAATGTGTAAATTCTTTAAGAATATCCATCAAAGGACAACCAATAGAAAAAGCATCTATTTTTATAAAATGTTTCTTAAATTTCAGAGCGTTTTGCCTCCCAAAGTCTGTTTGTAGATTTTGGAAATAGACACTTCCATTGTTCAGCTGATGATAGTAAGAAGTGAAATGTTTCTTCCTTAGTTGTCTTTTGACTTCTCATTTTAAGTTCTGGGAAAAAGCAAGTTGGATGAGCAAAATCTAGGCTTCTAAAATAGCCTTTTTTTTTTTTAAACAAAAAAGTCTCTTTTTTTTTGTAAACCAGTCAGACTTCCAGGCAATTGAAGAGTAAAACCACTTGGTGATTTCATGGGCTGGCTGACTTCTGAGCACTGAAAGTGTCAATTTCTAAAAATCCACCTGCAGAATTTAAGTATTGAAAAGCTTCTAAAGTGTCCAGTACTTTCAAATTTGGGGGTGAAAATTAAGTTTAAAAGAATTACAATAAATATTTTTATTTATAATACAATAAATGCAACCCAGATAGTGCAACTATAGCAAGTACCTGCACATTTCTGGCAGCTGATGCATCTGAGGGATGTGGTAAGTACACCTGTTGTGTTTGTATGTAACTTACATAATAATATGTGGTTTGAGTTACATCATTCTTCACAATTGAGGCTTGAGTAACCAGAAACTTCAAATTGGTAATGTAGCATTGTTTTTATTTTTTAACATATAAATACAATTTTTAAAACCTTCCTATTTTCCCTTTTCTCCCTGTCTTTCCATGTTCTTAGTGACCCTCAGACTGTTTTTGTTTTAGCTGGTGCTGGTGTGGCTTTAATGCAAACATCATCAGAACAATATCAAACAATTCTGAAATTCTTGAAAGCGTTTTAATTCTATTCTGGGATTAATCTTCTAATTTTGTCCATGACATCATGTCCTGATGTTCACTACTGTATGGGGATTTTTCAGAAAAATATTACATATCTGGAGAGTTATTTCTTGCACAGCATTATGTTTTATTTTCAGGACTTAAAATAGGTTGATTAATAATATTTCTCATAAATACTGACAGGAGAAGAAGCTACTGCTTAGAGACAGGAACACCCTTACGAGTGACCATAATGAAGTCACTAGCAGGTGATATATTTAAGACACTTTTCTGATGCAGTATTTTAATAAATATTTCTTAGGGTTTTTTTCATATGAAGCTGTGTTTTTGATGAGAGTTTTGATGTTCTCTGTTCTTAATGAATAGGGATTAATCAATGGGCTGCAAGCAGGAGTGGCACCAGGGTTTTTGCCGCCCTAGGCAGCAGCGCTCCTCCTCGGAGCATTCGGCGGCGGGGGTCCTTTCACTCCGCGTCTTTGGGGCACTTCAGCAGCGGGTCCCAGAGCGAGTGAAGGACCCGCCGCCGAATTTCCGCTGAAGACCTGGAGCGGAAGGACCCCCCGCCACTGAATTTCTGCCGAAGATGGCAATATGCCGCCCCCCAAATCCTGCCGCCCTAGGCGACTGCCTAGGGTCGCCTAGTGGAATGCCGGCCCTGGCTGCAAGAGATAGAAGGAAGTAATTGCAGTAATTCCACCAAGGGTTTTGGTGAGATAAATCACAAAATTAAATCTCAATTGGTTTATGACAGCATCACAGCCAGCCCCGAATTGAACTTATTTACAGGGTGAAGATGGTTACTTATTTCATAGATTCTAATTTTAAAATATGTTCTTGTAAAATGATGCTATTGTATAATTTCTTTTTAATTTACGCCTGGGGCGGTAAGGTTTATGAATGGGTTATTCTTTTGTCAATTTGGGGCCAGGGATTTGTTTTTCCCACAAGTCTTTTTTTTGGTGGGGGGGTGGGGGAAAGACATCTTTCAGTAGATGTCTGTTGCAACATGTCTTGATGGTTTTTACTCACATACCCAGCTGTACTCCATCAATGACTGCTGCAGGATGATCAAGAGGGTTGAACAATACTATTGCAGATTGTAAATACGGAGGTCTAGGTCAGAAGAGACCAATTGTGGGTCCTTGGCATGGTGGGCACAGTGAGAATAAATGGGAAGAGTGCGTGCTTCAGGCATGGACCACAGAACATCGCTTGTCTAAGATCCTTTCTTTAGATTCATGTTGTTCAGTACTAGAATAAAATGTATACAAAGCCCTTTATGGCTTGAGTATCAGATGAACTGCCTCTTTCTCCTGGCAGCTGAGATCATCAGGGACCTTAGAGCTGAAATTCCTAGATTTATACTTATGGGTGCTGGTAGTGGTGCGTACTCAGTGGAGAGCCCCCTATTTTGAAACTCATTTCCTATCTTGGTCTGACAGAGCACGTTTTATGACCTTCTGGCTGTGCACTCAGGCTTTTTATGAGCAGATGACTTATTTTGGAGGGACTCTTTCTTTTTTTATGGTAGACATAGGAAATATGTTTAGTGACTCTTCCTATTTGTTTTATTTTGTTGTTTTTAAGAGGGTTAATTTGAATAATGTTTGTATGCATTTATGTAGTGTAGATCAGTGGTGTCCAAAATGTGGCACTCAAGGCTCTAACCTGTGGCTGCGGGCAAATGTTAAAAACATTGATGTTTGATTATCAATTGAAAATAGGCTCTCTGAGCTACATTCTGTGATTTTTATGTGTTTGAATCAGCCAAGACAATGCAGGGAGACGATAGGAGGCCTTGCCTACCGCCACTTTCCCTGTAGCCCTAGGAGTAGCTCTGGTGTGCGCCATGATTATTCTGAGCAACTTCACAGCTCCCCTTCTGACTGCCTGCTGCATCACAAGAGAGGGAGGAGCTCTGGTTGCTCCATTGCCTGTTTCACTGTTGTGCAGTGGGTGGAAGCTCTGTTGGCTCTGCCTCAATCTAGGGGAGCACCTAGCAAAAGATGGCTCCCTCCTCTACACAGTTTCTCAGGAGAAAGGAAGAGAGAAGCAGACAATTATGGCTTTCTGATTCTCTGCTCCAGCTGGATCAGAGTAGCCTGGGGCCTGATCTAACCTGAGTCAGCAGCTGGCAGCAGTCCTCTATAGGACATACATACTAGCTGGAGATAGCCATAAACAGTAGAACCTCAGAGCTATGGACACCTCGGGAATGGAGGTTGTCTGTAACTCTGAAATGTTTCTAACTCCGAACAAAGCGCAGCTCGGGCTCAGGATCCAGCAGCTAACACTCCAGGCCAGGATTCAGCAGCAACTGAGCTCTGTACCCAGCCCCGGCATAAGTTTGCAAGCTTGTCCCACTCTGGGCAAGTGTGCGTGTGTGTGTGCGTGCATGCGTGTGTGTAAACAGCTATGTAGACCCCCAGTACTACTCCTGCTCTGCTGGCTCCAGCTGCCTTAGCCTGTAAGTGGTTGCCCCGCGAGTGGGGTTGGGGTGGGGACAGGGAGTCCAGATGTGCCTACCTTTAAGATGCAATACAGGCACAGTACAGTACTTGCCTTTTTTTGTCTCTGCTGCTGCCTGATTGGTTACGACTGGTTTCACATGGTTTCCGGTTGACCGGTCAGTCCGTAACTCTGGTGTTTGTATCTTTGAGGTTCTACTGTAGTAGTATACTCTAGCCACTCTTTATACTGATATGTTCCCTGCACACAGGAGCTAGCTGTCAACTGTTAAGGGGAATCCACAGCAGGTGACGTGGGGGTAAAACCTGCTCCATTTGTATGCCCTGAGCTATGCAAAGGAAATAGAATGAAACAGAAAGCTTGCCTTAAAATATCCATTGTGGCCCCTTGAATTTTTCAAAATACAATACAACCCCTGTTATCTGAGCCTCCATTATCTGGCTGTCTGTCTTAACTGAACCAGGTGGTGGGGCTGACAGCTGGAGCCCAGCTGCTGCCCAGGGCTGACTGCCGGAGCCCCACCGATTCTCCTGATTATCCAAATTTTTGATTAGCGGATCTGGCCCCGGTCCCAATTAGATTGCATAAATGGGGGTCCATCTGCACAGGGCTTCTTGCAGGATTGGGACTCGTTTTCTTTATTTTATAATTACATTGGAGTTATGTCTCATCTTAAATCCTAGTCTGTCTTGTTAAAAATACTAACTTTAATAAAAGTCAGCAATAGTCAAAACATCATTTTCTTTTTCTTACATGTGCTGTTAGTTTACTTTTGCACTTTAAATAGGTCATGGAGAAAAAACTTGTCAGTTTTGTTTTCAGATGCTCATATTTCAAAAACTGCAGGAAATATTTAAATCAAACCAAAAAATGGAAGAGGAAATCAGTAAGGTTATGTTTAATACAAAATTTAAATACCTGTGTCTCTTAGGATGCCTTTTATT
Organism: Trachemys scripta elegans; assembly: GCF_013100865.1. Taxonomy (NCBI): domain Eukaryota; kingdom Metazoa; phylum Chordata; order Testudines; family Emydidae; genus Trachemys; species Trachemys scripta. The sequence goes on along the minus strand of NC_048298.1, from coordinate 229,786,287 downwards.
TTGCCCCTTTTTAAAGAAAATTCATAGAATATCAGGGTGGAAGGGACCTCATCTAGTCCAACCCCCTGCTCAAAGCAGGACCAATCCCCAGATAGATTTTTGCCCCAGCTCCCTAAATGGCCCCCTCAAGGATTGATCTCACAACCCTAGGTTTAGGAGGAGCCAATGCTCAAACCACTGAGCTATCCCTCCCCCCACCTGGATGTGTTGCCAACAGATGTAATTTCATTGCTGGTTTTATGATATTCAATGTTTATTTAAAGTCCAGCTTCCTTGAGACTGAGGTGAGAACCTCAGCTTTAATTTTTTTTTAATTTTTTTTTTTTGTAAAGTAACTTTCTAGCCTTCATGATTTCAAAGCAAATCTTGAAGATGTGACTGAGTGCACCCAGAAGGCTCCAAAACCTTAACACAAATAAGCAAAATCTCAATTTATTTTTAAGACAGTCACAAATTTCCAATTCATAGGGCAGGTACGAGACTGACTCAGTTCTGAAAGTTTGAGGTTGGCAGCAGTACTGTTCACAGGCTTGGATGGCCACAGCTTGTGGGTGCGGTTGCTGAGCGTATGTGCTCACTGAAGTGCCAAGGGCACCTTGGGTCAGGGAGTGTCTCTTTTTGTACCCGGCACAGCGTGGCGCACCCTATTGGCTCTAGGTAACACAGTGCAGATTGCACAGATAGTGCTCAGCTGCACGTTTTGGCTTGCACAAGGCAAGCAGAGCAGGCCCCCTCCTGTTGAAAGTGGGGGCCTATGCGTGCAGCAGGTGGAGACACAAGCATAGATGCTGGAAGGAACTAGGGGCGCACACACCCCCTGGCTTGAAGTGGTTTCCACCATATACAGGGTGTACAGCTTGGTTCAGCGGCTCTCAGCGCCCCCACTAGACACATTGTTCCAGGGCTTCCGGACACAAGAGGCTCCTGGGCCCGCTGGAGGGAGAGGGGATTTACCTGCCCTCTGAGCGCCCCTGGGGCGGTGCGGCGCTGCGGCAGAGGATGCGCTGGCAGGAGCAGCCCTGGAGGGGGGGCGAGGCGAGCGGCTGCAGCGGGAGGAGGGGCCGGGCTGCCTGTGCCGTCACAACCGGGTCGCTGCTGAGCGTGTCTGCGCCGCTGGAGCCGCGGCTGCGGGGTGGGGGCGGCGGAGCCGGGCGCTGCTGCGAGCCATGTTGGGCGGGAGCGGCTGAGGAGCGGTAAGGCGGAGGCTCGTTTCCCGGGCTGTCCCCCCCCCAGCCTGCGGATGCCCGGGGGCGGGCGCTGCGCTCGGTGCAGCAGCAGCCCCTGCTCCGGACCGCGCCCCGGCTATGGCCAGGGGGCGCTCGGTTCCCCTCAGCCCCTGGCGCTGCCCCGCGGGCAGGGCTGGTTCCCCGGGGACCGGGGGAAGCGCCGCGCTGTCAGCAGCCCGCGCCTGGTGGGGGCGTTTGTGACCGTGGCTCCGGGCTGCGGGGGGGTTTGGTTTCGAGCGCGGCTGCGGCGATGCCGGTGCCCGAGTGACAGCCCGGGCGCCTGCCCGGAGCCTGCCCCGCCCCGCCGCGCCGGGGCGGGATGTGACAGCAGCTCGGCTCGTGCCTGAGCGTGGCGACTGGCTGGTGCAGAGACCGAGGGCATCAGTTTGCAGGGAGGGAACAAATCCTGATTTGTAAGTAGTAAAAGCAGATCTCCGGGTATCTGCGCGACAGCTGCTCAGCTGCAGTGGTGTGGGCTAACCTGCAGGCCTGGCAGGCAGATACCGGGGCTTCTGCTCCTTGTGAGCATAGGAATCAGTGCATTAGTCAAGGGGTCTGCTGTATTTTCTACCCAAATAATGGGGAATGTTGGGTTTCCCTACTTAATCCCGCGGGTTAAGGTGTTCATATGCAGTATCCATTTTGAACAGGTTTATGATGCTTAATGTTTACTTAACAGGCAGTGTCAAGGTGTCTCTCCAATTTCAACAATCGTTTTCTTCCAACTTCCCACTTATCAATCCAGCTGTTTGTAGGCCATATTGATTTTTTTCCATGTCAGCATAATTTTGTTTTCTGTATTGTTGATCTTGAGAAGTGGGCTACTGTGATCACTTTAAAATAGCTGTGCCTATTGTGTGGTGTTTTTGAGGGGGAAAATAGATGCATATAAATAACTATCTTGCAAACGGATGCAGAACTTCAAAATTGATTTTTGTAATTAACCCTGCCCAACAATCCATTTGAATTTTTTATTATGTGACATTTGCATTGTCATTTCTTTTCTTCCATGTTTCTGGGTATTTTATCACAGAACCTGTGCTTTGACATTAGTATGGACACCTCTTTTATTATTTTGTATAGTGATGTTAGTGTACATGATACTTTACAGGAATACTTGATGGCAAGGTCTTTGCACCTGAGGAATTTTAGATCTGAATTGTATGTCTATTTTTACAGAAGTACTGTGATCTGAACACTAAGTGTTAAATTCAAAATGGTACAATGTATTGCATCCACCTCCTCCCCCCTCCTTTGCAAGTGACTCTCTTCTGAGTTGGAAGTGCCACCTGATGTTACTCCAGAGCTTGAGTGGGAGGAATTACCTTCCATCCAATGCATCACTCAAGTTGAAAAAAATAAGTTGGAGCAGGGTTCGAAGCCCCCATTTGCAAACCAGATTGCTTGCTTGTACCTGGGGTGCCATGAGGGTTCTTGTGATTTCTGCCTCTCCAGTTAAGTTATCGTGCAAGGGGCAGAAAGAGGCCACAGTATCAGGACTATTGTCATATGGACAAAGAACATGACAAACATGACCCAGGTGGGCTGAGTAGATGATGGAGAGGGAGTACAAAATTTGAGAGAGCATCCACTTTGAAAGTGGATTAAGCTAAAATGGAAAAAGGCATTCTTCTGGAATATGAATGTCCACACTGGGAGCTATTCTGGAATAGTTTATTCTGCAATAACCATTCTGGTCAATTTCCACATACAGACAAGCCCTAAAAGGAAGCAGATTGCTTATTTGTTTTGTACATATCTTGGATTTTATTATCCATGTGCAAGACCAGAGTATATCAACAGCGGAGAGCTATCTGCATAAGAACATACTGGGTCAGACCAAAGGTCCATCTAGCCCAGTATCCTGTCTTCCAACAGTGGCCAATGCCAGATGCCCCAGAAGGAATGAACAGAACAGATAATCATCAAGTGATCCATCCCCTGTTGCCCATTCCCAGCTTCTGGCAAACAGAGGTTAGGGACACCATCCCTGCCCATCTTTGCTAAAAGCTATTGATGGACCTATCCTCCATCAATATATCTAGTTCTTTTTTTATTTTGGTTTTCTAAACCAAAGGGAATGATACAGAGGTGATTGTATGTGCATTTGATTCAAATTCTTAACTCAGTCATGTCAGTTGAGGTGAGTTTAAAAGTGCAGGTTGTCCTGGAGAAAACACTCTCTCTTTCCCCCTGTGAAAACAGCTTCACGCTTGTGTTTGTCTCAAAGTCTCCTGTTTTTAAAAGCTCACTGTTGAGCTCTGTTTTTCTTCTAAAGATTCAGTTCAACAGGTTGCTTGGCCTCTGGGAACTCCTAGGTGAATATAAGCCAATTATTTTCCTCCCAGTGTCTCACTAAACTCAACACTACTGTTAAATGTTGGAGGAGAGCGGAAACTGGTGTGGAAATGCATGTGTATAAACTTCATGTACCTTTACATGTGTATAAACTTCAATATTTTAAAATTTGAAACCTTAGCACTTTGTGTCAGCTAGTCCAAATTTAGACATGCAGTTTGCTACTGCTCCCCAGCCATTAGTATCAGGTTCAGTTAATTTCTATTGTAGTACTCTATTTTCAGCACCTGTGCCATACATGTTTCCTAAAGACTGACATATGATAGCTTTACACTGGAATGAATTTGTTTTTAATGACCACATTTGAATATAATCCCTAATGTGCACTAGTACCTTTTGAGAATACCAATGAAATAATCATTACAAGGAGTCATTTGAGCTGTAGAAGGAAGATGGCTGCCTGATTCTGAACTCTGTGACCAAGATCCCTACAAATTAGATGTTTGCCTAAATCATCCTTACCCAAAAAATGTCTACAGCACTTTTAAAAGGCACTTGAACTTACATGGATGATAGCAAAACCTTCCAAATCTCTGATGGAGCAAAGAACACTGAAAGAGTTGAGAGAAACAGCTGTGACAGCTCTACCACTCAAAACGCAGACTGAGAACAGAATCTCAGCCATGTAGCAGGCTCACTCGTGCAGAACTACACCTCTACCTTGATATAACACTGTCCTTGGGAGCCAAAAAATCTTACTGCATTATAGGTGAAACAGTGTTATATCGAACTTGCTTTGATCCACCGGAGTGCGCAGCCCCTCCCGGCCCCCCCCCCCCCCCCCCCCGGAGCTCTGCATTACCGTGTTATATCCAAATTCGTGTTATATCGGGTCACATTATATCGGGGTAGAGGTGTACTTCTGATAACATCACAAGCCTGCAGTACATTCTGGGCACAGTTCAGATGATGCTGCATGATCTGACTGTGTGGATAGCAGAGGCTGAAGAACAAGTTTCGGCTTTGGAAGACCAATCCTGGGCTGTACAAGAAGTGGAAGCAAAATCTGCCTGACTTGATAAAAGCCCTGCAGGAGAAAGGGGATAAGATCTCAGCACTGCAATATAAAGGTCATGGCAAGCATGCTAATTCCTTCATTGCACGTTAATCAAGCTGCCTTGGGACACAGACTTTGATCGGGTGCACAGATCACCTGCATCTAAGCCTCATTTAGATATCTGAGGATGACAACTAGGAGCTGGGGGGTCCAGGGAGTAATCCAGAGCAGGCAGCCTGGCAAACCTGGAAATGATAGTTTCAAATGCTGAAACATTTGCCCTCCACCCCTTCCCCTAATTCGCATAGAATCATTGAAGTGTAGGACCGCAAGGGACCTCAGTAGGTCTTCTAGTCCGGTCCCCTGCAGTCAGGGCAGGACTACATAATAACTAGACCATTCCTGACAGGTATTTTTGACCTTCTAAAAGATGGTGTCCTAGCTCCATTCCCATGAACTGCTCTTATCTTGATACTGCAAACGCCCAGATAAATATGCTAGTTACTACCAATATCCTCGATCAACACTTACTGTAAGAGATTGGGAGAATTCTCCAGTCTCAGAAAATACTTTGCCAGATATTGTCCAGAGTCTGGCTTGGTTTGGTAAGCATAGACATGGGGTAAGTAACCTGGAACAGATGATGATGTCCAGCTCTCAATACTTAGAAGTATCTACTTATTGATAGAACTGGAACCCCTCCCCCCCCCAAAGGTAGACTGCTCCAATTTACAATCTCATATAGATTGTGACCTAGGATTGACCTTTTAAAATTAAAAGATCCTTCTTGAGCTTCCATCCTATACTCTCTCAAGAGAAAATACTGTTCCTCTTCCATTGATCTACCACTTAGAGGCAAGGCACAGAATCTTGCCCATAGTCCTTGGTCCTAGACCTGAGATCAATGATCCATTACTATGCAGTGTGAACCTTTAAAACTGTATGTGCATTTTACACACTCTTCACTCATGAGCACTATATGGACCACATTTCACTTCTTCCTTTCTTCCCTTCTCCCCTTTTCCGATGGTCTGTCCACTGATGAGCTACGTCCCCTCTTCCTTGGATTTATTATTTAATTGCTATATACCTAACTAAAAGTGCTTAACTAGAAACCATATTTAAAAAATACATGTTGTGGATTAACATTTTTCAGAAGTTTTAGAATGGCTGTGCCTGGTCTACAATAACCAGGGAGACAGATTTAAACTGTCTTAGCCTGAACTGTTTTAAAATCACGTTTAATGCTGGTTCTCCAATGTGGTTTCATCTTCATTGTAGTCAAGGTTGTGCTGTTTCCTGTCAGTCTGCCCTGTCTCTCCAGCTTAATACTCATCTGATGCAGTCACAGCGGCCTCTCCATCACCTCCATAACTAGTTCTTTCACTTGTGCTGCCTCACCTATTTGGAAATCCCTTCCTCACAGTCACCATATCATGTGAGTCGGAGGAAAAAGTGAAAAGAGACCAAGTAGAAATCTGATTGAAAGCAAAGGTAGGCCAAATAAAATGGGAAAGTCAGAGATGAGTGTGACAGGTTTGGTCACAGAGACCCTCTTGGGACTGCCACCTGATGTGCTGAGACTACCTCTGAGCCCATTTTCCCTGCCAGCTTGGGACTTCAGAAACCTGCGTTGTTGAGCCAGACATGCTAGCCTGCTGCAAACACAGACCCAGGTCTGAACCATGTCCTCCAAAGCTGCAGGCTTTGACTGAAAACCACTTAGCAGGTTACTTATCTCCAGCACCCAAATACACAGCTCCCAATGTGATGCAAAGTAAGTTACCAAGCAAAATAAAACAAAATATGCAAGTCTAAGCCTAATACAGTAAGAAACTGAATACAAGTAAATATCACCCTCTGAGATGTTCCAATAAGCTTCTTTCATAGACTAGACTCCTTCCTAGTCTGGGCCCAATCCTTTTCAGACCAATGTTGTAGTTTGCTGGACCCAGACCATAATCACTTACACCCCTGTAGTTACTGTCCTTTGTTCCAGTTTCTTTTAGGCATGTCTTTGCGGTGGAGAGGCCATCTTTTGAGCTAGTTGAAGACCCAATGGAGAGGCTTCCAGGGCCTTTTATAGTCTTTCTCTTGTGGGTGGAAACCCCTTTGTTCTTCTGTGTAAAATCACAGTAACAAGATGGAGTTTGTAGCCACTCGGGCAAGTCACATGTCCATGAATGATTCAGCTTTTTGCAGGCCAACGCCATTGTTTACATGGTAGTTTGAAGATTCCCAGGAAAGTTCAGATGTGGATTGGCATCTCCCAAAGTCCATTGTCAGTTAAGTGTTTCTTGATTGGGCACTTACTCAGAATAGGTCTTTCTCAAGAAGCTGACCAAATGCTTCACTGATGCTACTTAGAATCAAACACATTGAGATACAAGTACATAGCCAATATTCATAACTTCAGGTACAAAAATGGTACATACAGACAGCATAATCATAACCAGCAAATTACAACCTTTCCATAGACACCTTACTTGACCTCCTTTGTACAAAATTTGGTGCAACTATAGGACCTTGGTTACAACAATGATCTATATGGTCACAGTTCATGTCAAAATAATGCCACAATGAGCATTGTAAATAAGAGGAGCTACTAAGAGGATGATGCTGACTTTGGCTGTAGAGGGATAATACAGATACAACTGGCTCTTTTCGTTTGCACTGCACTATAATTAGGTTAGCCAAAACAAGACACTGGCAAACAAACCACTCAAGCACCTGCCTGGATCTTGTCTCTGTGTTGTCCTCATTCCTCTTCAAAAATTAAGGTTCAGCCATGTTGGATCAATCAATCAGTCATGTTGGATCAAAGAGTAGTTGAGCATGCTGGGCTCCTATTTCCACTTATTTCCATTAAAGCAGATGCTTTTCTATCTCTTATAGAGGAAAGGAAGTTACCAACTGTCCAGAAATATTAGTTAGCACTTTCAAAATTCTTTTAAAGCAGGAGATAGAATGAAGGTATAATCTAACCAGGAAGAGGGTTCCCCCTTCTAGTCCATTGAATACCCATCACTAAATGTCTGCCCGTTTGGATTGCTCAGCATCCACACTGTTTAGCAAATACATAATAAATAATGAACTAAGTGGGCTAGTGTGCTCTAAGGAGCGTAGTAATTACTTAAGTAATCAACTTCTATTAAATATGAGAGAATAACAGTGGTTTTTTTTTTTTTTAAGTATTAATCAAGTTGGAGAGCTTGCTTTAGGTGGAAGAATTGTTTATTTTAATGTGTAAAGCTGACCTATAATATACGTTTTTGTTGCTCATAATGCATTAATAAATATGTTTGTGTAGCTGAGGTTTCTTTGGATAGCGGGGTGCATGCATCTGTATGTCCAATAATCAATGCTATTCTCATAAACAGTGAAATCTCATTAAGACAGACTACTAAAGAAATGGGATACATTTTATTTACAAGGGGACCATTGATATTCTTGTGGTGTCTTGCATATTGATAAGAATATGTATCTCTCAGTTGTCCTGCATTTATCATGACAGCCACCGTCTTGGCCATGTCTGCAGTTCTGTCATGCTGTGCGGTGTGAGAGTTGATGATGCCTCTAATTGCTGTCAGTTCAGCACACGTGTTGCAGACCAATGTAGTGGAGCAGTCCAGACCCAGCAGAGTGGCAAGGAACAGCCCTCCCATACTGTGGATAGAACAGGAGTAGGAAGGGATAGAATATAGAGGAAGGAGAAATGAAGGACAAGGGAGATAGAAGACATGGGGCAACTGGAAAATAAAAAAGAAACTGTGGGAGGAGAATTATGGTTTATGTCTCTCAGGGCTCAATGCTGGAGTCTTTGGAGATTGTAATTTGTGATGAGATGGACAGTGTACGAAGAGGTAATAGTCCTGCAGATGGGCTGTAGTTGGCCTAGATCCACAACTTCTCCCAGGAATATCAAGCCTGGAGGAAATAAAAATAGAGGAAGCAGATTTCTAAGCCGGTCTTTCCTGACAGAGGGGTCTGGGCACAGAGCAACTAGGGGTAGGCTGATCATCAGCCCTGCGTTAGGATCCCTAGAAGGAGCCTTAGACTGGAGTTTTTCAGCTGTTTGGTTGTTAATAAAAGTCAAACAGCAGTAAGAGGGTGAACTTTGATCCTAGGTGGGGTGGTGGTCAGTGTCTTGGAGCAGTTGGGGAAAGGCATCTGCTCACACAAACCCAGATGTCTTCGTCGTCATTGGGAAAATATATTTCCCACATATACAATACAATTATGTTTAGCATTTTAAGAATAATTATACATTACACTTTGCACCCTAATGTGTCTGATCCTTGGCAATGTATGTGCAAAGATTCAACAAGAATTTAAAATAAATTTTTATTTTTACAGTTGATCCTAACTTTGCTTGGCAGCATATTTAGAATGAGTTAGGGTAGTTTGTAGATGGGTAGTTACAGATACAATGAAGTAAACCACATCGTATGCTAAACTTATGAACTATGTCTCTACTTGTTTGCAAACACTTCTACGATGTATCATTTTCTTGTTTTTTTTCCTCAGTGCTAAGAAACAAATACTGTATTTTCTGGCGTATAAGACTACTTTTTAACCCAGGAAAATCTTCTCAAAAGTCGGGGGTCGTCTTATACGCCGGGTGTCGTCTTATAGGGCGGGTGCTGAAACTTCCGAGCCGGACTGGAGAATCTGCGGTCGCCGCATATGGTGGGGGGAGCTCAAAAATGGCCGCGGCCACATCCCCGCCCGATGACGAGGTGAGGGGGCGCCTCACCGGGAAGGTGTAAGTGAAGGGCGGAGCAAGCTGCAGGCGTCCGGGATGCCCGGGGTATGGAAAAAAGAGAGCGGCGCTGTGCCCAGAAAAACACGCCTCTTTCACCCGTCTGGCCCGCCCTTGTATCCTATTACCGTACCTCCTTCTCTGCCTCTCAGATCTCGCTCCTGAGGACTGCAGTGAAGCGGCGCAGGCGCTCATGTGCGAGATCTGAGAGGCAGAGAAGGAGGTAATAGGATACAAGGGCGGGCCAGACGGGTGAAAGAGGCGTGTTTGCACTACCGCTCTGATAGTCTTGGAGACAGGGAGGGCTGGGCAGGCAGGGAGAGCTGACCAATCCAAGCAGGCTTTGTATACAACAACCAGCCAATCGCCGGTAAGGTACATCGCTTGCCATGATTGGCTGGTTGTTGTATACTGGGTACCACATACAGTACAGCACCAGTATCTGTACCTGTTCATACAGTATAGCACCAGTACATACAGTATAGCACCAGTACATACAGTACAGTATACAAATGTCCAACAATCAAAACCCCATCATGGCTCCACCAGCAAGAAGAAAGAAATATGAAGCCAGTTTCAAACTTAAAGTTGTAAACTTTGCCATGGAACATAATAACTGCGCTGCTGCAAGACAATATGGAGTAACAGAAAAGATGGTTTGGGACTGGAAAGCAAATGAAAAAGCATTAAAGAGTATGCCAAGGGGTAAGTGTGCATTAAGAAGAGGCACTCCACATTGGCCAGAACTCGAAAAACATGTAGCAGACATGGTGAATGAGCATCGCCAAAACGGTTATGTAGTGACACGAAATAAAATTCATTTGTTTGCACTTCAGTGGGCCAAATCTAACCCAGATCACAGCAACAGATTTAAGGCCACTGTATCCTGGTGTACTAGATTCATGGGAAGGCATAATATGGTACTGAGGCAAAAGATGAAAATTGCCCCAAAATTACCTGCAGATCTTGATAGCAAAGTAAATAGTTTCCATCGATACATAATTCAACAGTGCACTAAACACGGCTATGCGTTAAGTAGTATTGGAAATATGGATGAAACTCCAATGAATTTTGATATGGTTGGAAATAAAACTGTCCATCAAAAAGGTGAAAAAACAATTTTAATTAAAACAACAGGACATGAGAAGTCCAGTTTTACAGTGGTACTAGGATGCACAGCTGATGGCGCCAAACTGAGACCAATGATTATTTTAAAAAGAAAAATAATGCCGAAATTCAAGTTCCCTGTTGGTTGTTTTGTACATGTGAATGAAAAAGGCTGGATGGATGAAGAAGGGGTAAAGCTATGGCTTGATAATGTATGGAGCAGGCGACCAGGTGGACTTATTCAAAAATGTAGTCTACTGGTGTGGGATATGTTCAGGGCTCATTTAACTCCCAGCACCAAGCAAATGCTTGCAAGACTAAACACAGATGCGGCAGTTATTCCTGCAGGATTGACATCGTTGGTACAGCCACTGGATGTGTGCCTAAACAAGCCATTTAAAGATCGCATTCAAGAACAGTGGAATGAATGGATGGTTAGCGGGGAAAAGTCATTCAGAAAAGGAGGAAACATGCGTGCTCCACAGTTGGATGTTTTGTGCAAGTTTGTCATAAAAGCCTGGAATGATATTGATGCAGAAACAGTAATCAAGTCTTTCAAGAAGTGTGGCATATCAAATTCATTAGATGGTATGGAGGACGACTACTTGTGGCAAGATGAAGAGGAAGCCGAAGCTGAGACCACACCATCTGATACGGAATTCGATCCATACAATGACTGCCTTACAAATGTATCACAAGATGTCATTGATGTACTTATGATATCAGATGACGAACAGGAGGATTTTGAAGGCTTTTAAAGGGAAACTGTCACGCCAGCAAAACCTGTAAAAATACCGTAGCTTGCAGTTATGATGGGCGTTGCTAACTCGCCAGGGACTTGCCCGGCACTTGCTCTCTCTCTCTCTTGTTTGTTATCTTCCTCCTATCATCATCAGTTCCAGTTTGGTTGACAGCTTAGAAAACAAACAGCATGGCAGCTCCCATGGGTTTATTGTCTTATCCTTCCTTTCAGCTTTAGAGTGAATTAGGAAAAGTTTAATCCACTTGCACTGTTTTATGTTTACATGTTTGATGACAAACAGCCTTATGTTTATAAGTGACAGTTTTCCTGCTAAGTACCTGCATCTCATAAGCATTTGAATTAAAATTACCATATTGAAATCAAATCTGATGTTTTTTTAATTTTTTTTTGGTGTGCGTTGGAAGAGGGGTAGTCTTATACGGCGAGTATATCCCAAACTCTATATTTTAACTGGAAAAGTTGGGGGTCGTCTTATACGCCCAGTCGTCTTATACGCCGGAAAATACGGTACTAATCTTATATTTAATAAGCACTTTGCAGGGCAATACCACTCCATATAAGTGGGCTTTCCTGTAATACGTACAACTCCAAAGCTAAGGTGTAACATACACAGATTGAATTTGGTGACTGGCATTTCTCCTGGAGGGAATTTTCTAATGCATAACCTATAAATCACTGAAAGTAATAGCAGTCAGAGAACTACTAGCTTTGCCAAGAATGGGTTCTGCTACTTTGTCTTCACAGTTAGCGCCTTTGCATTGGGGAAAAGTGTAGTACCTTTTTACTACTAATGATGAGATATTGTCTTTCTGTGGTCCTATGGCTCAAAATTGCTTCCATTTAAAGCATTAACCATTGCTGGTCTGTGGTTTGGATGTAGGCTTTGTAAGTATTTTTACAAATAACCTTCAAGAATGAGAGGTATAGTGAAATTTTAATATTCGCAAACTGCATCAAGTGAACAGCTTTTCATCAGGCTTTTTAATATGTGCCTGCCTTAGTGCCCTGTTCATTCTTTTCCCCACTCTCTTTGCATTTGTCCAATATGTATGGAATGGACTTTCTCAGGTTCTTTATTCACATCGCACTTAAAAAACAAACAAACAAACAAACAAACAAAAACAGTAACAGAAGACACGCCTCTGATGCCCTCGAGAACTGAATTAATAACGAGGGATGGGGAAAACTAAATTGTCCCATATTCCTGGATTTCTCAGTGAAGCCTGTCTATGTATGTAATCTTTAAACTGTAAGCTTCTTTGGGCAGGAGCTGTCTTTATTTTTATGCACGGTATAGTGCTGAGCTCACTATTGGTGCCAAACAAAGTGGATTATATACCATATTTCATAGACTGTTAAGGCTAGAAGGGGCCATTGTGATCATCTAGTCTGACTTCCTGCAGAACACGGGCCATAGCACCTCACCCTATAATTCTTGCATCAAGTCCATAAATTCTGGTTGAGCTAGAGTATCGCTTTTAAGAAAGACACCGAATCTTGCTTCAATTTGCATTTTTAAATACACAGCCATTAAATTGTCTGACCCGAACAATAAGTGCAATGACCAAACATTAGTTGAGGAAAAACAAAAAAAACACATTTTGATAATTAATGTGAATATTGTGAACTTTTAATGGAGAACACACAGGGACAAGCAATTTAAGTTTCTAATTTGTCTGTATCTAGAAGGCAGTTTCTGTGAAGGTGGTGTTGGAAGGAAGGACAGAATTGTAATGGTTTGGTTTTGAAATTATATGTTGGAAGCAACTAGAATTGACACCAATGCAAAAACTTTCTGTTTGTGTTTTGAAATGCTCATTATAAGGCCTCTTCATGTAGCTTTTCATGAAACATGAAAGTTATTCAGTATGAATTCAGTCATCTAAAAGCTGTATTTTCACCATAGGGTGAGGCTGTTAAGTACTAGTGTGTTGCCAGTTCTGCTGACAGTCTTCTGTGTATCAGTATTATTTAAACAAACACTATAGCATTTATTAAAAGAATATCTCATGTCAAATCCTGTGGAAATGTTACATGTAGCACTCTATAAAATCTGGCCTTGCATTGGAAAGCTACCCACAATAGCAATCGCTACAGGATTTCTTGAACACTTTCCGAGTATGGTTTATATTTTAAAAGAGGGATTATCTTGTGGACTCTGTACCCTTCCAATCATGATTCTGTGGACCCATACCCCTTTTTTCACAATCATATAACACCAAATAGACAGTTAAATGAAAAAATATTGCTAAGGAAGTAATGTGTTTAGCTGTTTTTAAAACCAGTTTAACAGATGGAAACCAGGAGCAGGAAGCCAGTAACATGGGACCACTCTGCTCTCTGTGGTTCATGCACCTGAATAAAATTGTGGCTACCTGGGGTTTTGTGCTCATCATTATGCTGCACTGTCTGTCGACTTGGAACTTCAGGGGGACAGTAGGATTAGAATTTAATTCCTGCCCCAAAATCATAGGCAGCTGCCACTTGAGCACAAGGATTCTGGGAATGTTACAGTGTTGGGGGCAGAGTAGAAGGCAGTGCTGTACATGCAAGCAAGCCAGTTCACTATGGTAGTAGTGAGACACTGGGTTTTTATCCTTTGTGATAAGTTATCACATACAAAAAACTCCTATGTTAATAGAACATTGTCAGGGTTGCAAAGTCAAACATTAAAAGTTAGGCAATATCAGAATTAAGATTGCCGTTGCAAAGGCAAGGTTGTATAACTCATCTCCACTAACTCATTTTACTTCATCCATGGTGTCTTTTGTTGCCTGCTTCATCACTCAGTGTGTTTCTAATGCAAAGACAATTGGTAGTAGCACACGCCTTTCCAGTCACAATATCGAATTACTCACCCAGGCCTGCATCCGATTATACTGCTCATCTCTTTCCATCAGCTTGTCTGGGATCCCAGAGGTAGCAATATTCCATCAGGTGTCGAATGCTTTCTTAAAGTCAATACATTTGATTAAGGTGTGCTTTTGCCAAGCAGCAGCTTTTTCGATGATCTGTCAGAGTGAAGATCTGTTCACAACATGATGTACCTGGATGGAACCCAGCCTAATCTTCTCATAATATTTCATCTACTTCATTCTGTTCAGCATAACGGTGCCCAATACTTTGCCCGAGGTTGGTAGCAGTACAATAGCTCCTAGGTTCATTGAGTGATTATGATCACCCTTTTTAGTCAGTGACACTGTGATACCATCTTTCGAGTCTTGTGGCACTTGTTCTTTCACCAATGTTTCATTACTGTGTTTAGTTGTCTACTCAGTCAGAATTTGCCTCCTGTCTTTAGTTGAATTCTGTTAACCCCCAAATCTTTCCCCTGTTTGAGGTCTTTGATGGTTGCTTTAATTTCATGAGATGTTATTGGTCCCTCTTCTATTTCTAATTTAGTATTGGCATTTCTCTTAAACCTGAGCATGATCGTCTGCCCCAGGCAGTTTAATATGGAATGGAAATTTTTGCCATTGTCTGGCTTGTTCTTCATGCATTTTCAACATCTGTACCCAAGAGTCCCTGGTGAGCATCACCTGTGACTGGTTCTTCCTGAGAGATCTATCACTGTTCTACAGAGCTGCTTGACGTCTCCCCTTTGTGCTGCTTCCTCTTCCTCTTCGGTCTTCTCCTGAAACCAGGCACTTCTATCTTACCTGCTTCTCCCCTTTATTTCTTTGTCATCTTCTCTGTATGTGCCACTGGGTAGCAACAGGATGTCTCCCTTGTTCCGTAGGGCATACAGGGTTGCAATCACCTGAGCTTGCTTTGATCTCCTTATTTGATATTTTCTGTGATGTCCTGTTCTGTCAGCTCGCTTGCTCTCACATTTGTTATTTTGTCTTTCCCTGAAATGGAGCCAAAAACCCAAGTATGGCAGATCTCAATGAAAGCTGAGATCTCGTGACATTGAATTCTAATGACCAAATCTGTAACAAAAGTAGGTACATGGAATGTACGTACTTTGTATAATCTGGGAAAGTTGGCACAGGTTACGTGAGAAATTAAAAAAGCACCATCTGACCATACTTTGTGTCAGTGAAACGAGATGGGCAGGAAGTGGGAAGATGGTGTGTGATGGTGCTGCAATCTTATACAGTGGAACCTCGATTGTCTGATTGGGGCCATGTCGGATAACCAGAAATCCAGATAAACTGGAGAATGAGTGGTAGGGCTCAGGTTGTCAGCGCAGGGCAGTGGGACTCCTGCTGTTGTGCTGACAGCTGGAGCCCCAGCTGCTAACAGCCCCAGGCAGCTGATGGTTCGGTTAATACAGAGAGCTGGATAATGGAGGCTTAGTTAAACAGTTCTACTGTACTTGGGATGTGGAATGGACAAAAGAGGTGTAATTATGTTTGATAACATCACAACAAAGCCTCTGCTGGGTTGGGAGCCAGTGAACAACAGAATAACAGCCAGGCTGCAAACAAGACACATCAAGCATGCAATAATCTGAGTATATGCACTCACAAATGTAGTAGGTGAGAGTGAAAAGGAAGCATTCTCTGCGCAGGTTCAGCAAGTATTTGATGATGTGCCTAACCATGACATTAACTTGATAGACAACTTCAATGCACAAATTGGCAACAGCTCTATTGGCTGGGAAGGCGTTATGGGCACAGCAGCAAACTGATATGGCAAACAGTTCTTGAATTTCTGTGGCACAAACAACCTAAAGATAGGAGGCAGTCTCTTCTAGCACAAGAGGATTCACAAGGTCACATTGAGATCACCAGACAATATGATTGTCAGTCAGATAGATCATGTATTTATAAATAAGAAATGGACGTCTTTTTGGAGGGATGTCAGAGTAAGCAGAGGAGCAGATGTTGGCTCAGATCATTCTCTTTTAGTGGGTACATTACAACTTCAAGTGAAAAAGATCACAGAGCATTAAAATCAGATGGTTTCTTCCTTCATGTTGATCAGGCGCCAGTGGGGTGGGTGGGTGTGAACTGCAGTTTTTTTCAATGGCTTATAGCATGTCTAAATTTGGGCTGATTTCCCCTGGGATGTCAAAGGCACCTCCCTGAAACAAAGCCCCTCCCCCCACTTGCCAAATTTCAAATCCTTGCTCTGTAGCGTAGGGGCATTAGATCATTTCAAAGAAAAGGTCCCAATAATTTTTTTTAAACATACATTATTTTGTCTATTATTTCCTAGCTTTGTTCTCGGAAAGAGGTTACGGCTGAACCATTTTGGCATGGAAAACTTCAGCCCACATGGTTAAAGTTTGTCAAAGTTATAGGCAATTGAAAATAGATCCTTGTAATGGGAAGTGTCGGGCAACCTTAATCATAACTGTAGTGTGCATTGGTGAGAACACAAAGGCCCCTCCCCCTTTTGTTAGGTGCCATTGGAACATTAAAGAATGTAAAGTGCAGGATCTCTGTGTTTGTCCCATGTCATAACATCTTCCCCAGGCTCCTCCACTCTCCCCAAAACAGTAACACATGGCACTGTGAGCAGCAGAGTCTCTGAACACCATGGAAAAACATTTGTTCAGTATGAACTCAAAGATACAAGTGCTACCAAATGAACTGCCAACAGTACCTAGGCTTTCGATCATTCAAATAATGAACTGGTCTGATCCTGCTTAGCTTATGAGACCTGACAAAATTGTAGCCTGAGGGAATAGACCTTTATTTCATGCTGTTAGTAAAATTAAAATTCTTGTATATTTCAAATATTTGCAAGAAGAAAATTCACAAGGAATAGTTGATTTTTTTTTCCCCTATATTAACTGGCATGGTTTAGCCCAGGGGTTGGCAACGTTCAGCACGCGGCTCACCAGGGTAAGCACCCTGGCGGGCTGGGCCAGTTTTATTTACCTGCTGACACGGCAAATTCGGCCGATTGCGGCCCTCACTGGCCGCGGTTCGCCGTCCCAGGCCAATGGCGGCAGCGAGAAGCGGCGCGGGTGAGCGATGTGCTGACCGCAGCTTCTTGCCACTGCCATTGGCCCGGGACGGCGAACCGCGGCCAGTGGGGGCCGCGATCGGCCGAACTTGCCGTGTCAGCAGGTAAATAAAACTGGCCCAGCCTGCCAGGGTGCTTACCCTGGCGAGCCACGTGTCGAATGTTGCTGACCCCTGGTTTAGCCCCTTATGTTTTAGCCAAATTAAATATTTCACTTTCCAAGAGGAGTTGGTAAGAACTATATTTCTATTAAGATTACTTAATATGTAGAGGTACCTGTTATATTACAATAAGAAGGCCTTCAACACAAGATTTAAATTCAAGTTTCCTGCTTCATTTTGTGAAAGGTTCTCTGTTAAACCTAGATAGTGTCACGTAGAAAGCAACATGAAAACTCTGTGATCTCTGTCTCAGTATCTAAAGTGTTCTGTACTAAATACACTAAGGTCAGGCTACAACTCTGTTCTCTCCTGGCAGGAAGGCTTCTTGGAAACACAATCTGTTATGCCCAGAAAGATGTCTCATTCTTGTTTATATAATGTATAAAAAGCTAGCAGAGCGAAATATAATTAATAAGAAATGTAAAAGTGGTCTCCTGTACTAAATGAATCCTGTGCTGAGATTGCTGGCTGGATTTGTGTTAGGGTTGCCAGCCCTGCAGGATTGTCCTGGAGTCTCCAGGAATTAAAGATTAATCTTTAGTTAAAGATTGTGTCATGTGATGAAACCTCCAGGAATACATCCAACCAAAGTGGCAGCCCTAATTCATATTGTTGACTGATTAAACTTTGAGAGAATTTCAGTCATTCAGAAATAAATAAAATATATATACATATATATATATATTTAAGTTTATGAATCAGATTGTCTTGATTGGATAAAATGTTCAGTAATTCTGTTTTCTCAGCTGGTCAAAATGCAGTAGCCCAGGAATGGTAGAAGGCCCATTGTCTCTAGGTACTGTGGGAACCTGTTGATTTCTGGGGGAATTGAGGGGTTCAGCACTCTGTAATATTGGGTTCAAAATTAGCAACTGCATCAACATTTATTAGATAGGATGGCTAGACTTATAACAGTGATTTGGCAGAGCATAAATAAAGCCATTATAAAAACATCACAGGCTCAACTAGAGCTTTAAATTAGCTATCTGTACGTGCAGGGAATTGCATTGCTCTTCGGTGGCCACTGCAATGCCACTTATCTCCAAGCAGGATAATCCTGCCTGGGGAGAACAGGCTCCTGCTGAGTCAGGGTCTCTGCTCCTGCCCCCTGAGCAGCTGCCAAGCCAATCTCCTGCACACACAGTTGTTACAGAAGAGCTGCTCTAGAGATGCAGTGTGAGGAGGCAGATACAATGGGAGACAATAAGTGGGGTGCAAATGGAAGGAAATACGATGGAAGACACAAGCTTTTTAATCAACCTTCCTCACTGGAAGGTACCAGTGGTTTGGGGTGGATCTTCCTCCTCACAGGGTGTGTCTATAATACCCGCAGGATCGGCGGGCAGCAATCGATCCAGCGGGGGTCAATTTATCACGTCTAGTCGAGACGCGATAAATCGACCCCCCCCCTCCCCCGAGCGCTCTCCTGTCGACTCCTGCACTCTGCTGCTGCGAAAGGTGCAGGCGGAGTTGATGGGGGAGCGGCAGCAGTCGACTCACCGCAGTGAAGATACCATGGTGAATAGGTCTAAGTACGTCAACTTCAGCTACGTTATTCACATAGCTGAAGTCGTGTAACTTAGATCAATTTCCCCTCCCCCACCCCCAATGTAGACCAGGCTCCACACACACATGCTAAAGCCCCATCTTGTGATTTGAAACTACTTTGCTTCCTCACTTTTGTAGCAGCAGGTGACAGTTAGCTTGTCCCAACATTTTGCTAATTAATCTTATTTCTTACTTAGCCAAGACAGTTATAAATTTCAGGGGACCAAACGTGACACAAGAGCAGAGAAGTGCTCCATTTTCCTGCTTTATCTCCACTGCTGTGCTCTAAGGCAATTTACAGATTCCCCTGTGGGAGAATTACATCTTTGCTGCTCATGCACATAGCACTTCCCTGTAGGTTATAACTTGCCTGGAGTGGAAGTTTCTCCCTTGCCCCCATTAGTCAGTTAATCCATCAATTGATTCTAACAGTAATAAATCTGGATGTTCCCATTGTTCATGTGACTGTCCAAGGATAGACAAAAGGAGGTGGGGCTGACCCTACTGGCCTTAGTGGCAGCCTGTTGGGGTTAAGTGGCTTGGCAGATGCAAAAAAAAAAAAAAAGAAAGAAAGAAAAGGAACAGGAACAACAACCCGTAGCTGCAAATCCCCCTTTTTGGGTCCTTAAAATAAATTTCTCTGTTTCTGTGTGGCAACATGAGGGGAATTTTGCCTTTCTTTCCAGACAGACACAAAAGTAGCCCAGGGCTGTGCCCCTTGCCCCCCAGTCTTTGATAAGCCGTGTGTTGGTAGGCACGCAGGCATGTTTACAAAGAGGAGGGATGGATGCAATGGAGAGTTTGTCAGAGATAAGGAAATCCTCCCAAACTGGCCTTCATTTTAGCGGCAGAATTTTAATAACGGCCTGCCACAAGCCCCCTCCACACAATACTGGATTAACCCCTTGAAGTTAGCTCTTTGATCCCAACAGGATATTGCCAGGAGTAACCCACCTCTTTTCTAATCTATAGTTTTCTGTCACTTGTCTTTAACAGACAGCTTTTACTGCACTTATAACTGACGTGTTGTACAGCCGAATTGCTGTAGCAAAAAGGAAATAGTGGATTTAAATCCAGCACCAGATAATGCCTCTTAGCCACTAAGGGTGTAATAGCCCTCAGCCTCGGAGTATTAGAATCCACAGAACATGTGCAGTTTCTGTTGGGTGATCTGCTTTTGTATGATGAAGGCAAAATGCAGGTGCATGTGTGGTCAAATTAGCTAGCCATAGAGATGGTTATAATTCCTTAGAACAGGGTTATCAGATTTGAAGTTCCCAAACAGAGGACACTGCTGGAGAGAGGAGGAGTTGGGGGGAGGGTGCAGTTGGGGGGTATTTGGGAGATGCAGGAGGGGGTACCTGCGGCCTCTCTCTTGAAGTGGGTGGCAGTGTTGCTCCATGGCAGGGCAGCTGGCACAGGCCCAGGACACAGCGCCAGCCTATCAGTCAGCACCTCCCTGCGGGCCTCTCCCCTTCCCCAGGGCAGGGAGCTGGGGCCTGGCCCTGTCACCCTCCTGGCAGGGCTCTGAGGCCCCACAGCAGGGTAGGCAGCCTGGCTGAGAGGCGCTTGGCAGCTCTGCTTAGCTGGTGGGCAGGGCTGGACTGGGCAGGGTTAGCAGCTGCATATGCAGAGGAGGGACCAACTGGGGCACGGAAACAGCTCTTTCTGATCTGCAGTTAACAAGGAAAAATCCCAGACATTTCTTCATATTTCAAAAAGCCACCCAGATGGAGATCAGAGGATCAAAAAAGAGGTCGTGTCTGGGAAATCCCAGATGTATAGTAATCCCTTAGAACGGTATCTTCCTTCCTCCATGGCGGGTCTGACTAGCTGGGCTTGCTGGAGGGGTGGCTGGTGAAGGAGAGAATGCACCTCCCTGGGAGCTGCAGCATGGGAGCAGAGTTCCTCTTGAGTGACCATTCTGCCAGGGCCACTCTGATGGCTCTCAGCTTGGGAACGTTGATGTGCATTTTTCTCTCTTTGTGGCATCATCATTCGTGGCTATTTCTTGTTCCTTGGGTAAGCTGGTCACACCTCAGGCTGGCATGTCTAGTTTGATTATGATCCTGTCTGGGTTTTATTGTTGGAAGCAGGGGGGTTTTCTTTGAAACTGTTGAGCTCTGAGAGCCTCTGTGGAATGACTTGTTAGCTGGGGAGTGTTTGCCTGCAAGCCCCAAATAAAAAAACAGGTGTTGAATAATCCTCTTTTCACCAGTTGAGGTTGCAGGACTTGGCTTTTATTTTTAACAGGTGAAGGACAATTTGGGGAATTTTATGTTAACACAACTGCCAACCTGCTCAAAAACCATGAGTCAAGCTGCCAAAATTAATGAGTGGCTTAAAAATAATACATCTTGGGTTCTTTATTTGCATCCTGGCTTTTGAGCCATTAGGGTTCACTAAAGTCACATTTTCAAGCCCTTTTCAACAACCATGAAGGCCAAAAGGCTTATTTTTTAAAATGAAAGCTGAGAGTCTCACTTAAAGCATGATTCCAGGATCTTGGGCTTAAAGAAAACCCTCAAATATTGTGCGACTCAGTAACATTATGAACTGAGGCAACACTGAAGATAACCGTTCTCGGGTATAGACGAAGGGCTGGGAATTCTACCAAATCTGTCCATTTCTGGGTTTTCTGGAGTGCCCATCACTGTAGTGTTTAAGCCTGTGTCCCTTTGATAGTATGAATGCACCTTTTTTGGGCTCCTAAAAATGTGCAGATTCATGTATTGGGCAGTGGTGACTCTGAATTGTACATGATTCACTGCTTTAGGTGTTCATGATGCAAGATTATGTACAAGCTGCTGATCTGGACTGGGGAGTGGACAGTAATATCTACCCGTATTGATTCAGTCAGGGAATGTTTGAGGGATTAGTAAAGAGTGCAGTAAAGAACAGACCCTGCAGGGGAGTCCCAGGAGTAGAACAATATGGGGACTCTGAGTGAGAGATTCTGGGCCAGGCTCTCATAAGGAAGCCTTAAATCTGGCCCAAGTGGCAGGCTGGGGTATCTCCACAGCCAGCTCTGTGCCAGCCCCACCCGTTCTGAGCACACAGGAGGTGTGCAGGGATCCATGTCCAGAGCACACTATGCACTGCCTATTCCTATCTGCTGCAATGGCCCTTTGGGAGCCATTGCAGGCTGTTGTAAATTAGATTGAGCCTGTGGCAGCTCTGATTTATTCTAGGGGTCAAACTGACCCTTGGCAGCCCCAGGGATTGGGGGAATCCAGGGGTGGTATATGCTATGTTTGCCATTGCCTTTCTCCTTCCCTGGTTTCTGGGCTGGGAGTGCTGTGGAGGCAGCCTGCCCAGCCCTAAGGAAAATGAAGCACCTCACCTTCCCTTTGACAATCCCTGTCTCTAGAGTAACATTAAATGGGTCTGGAAGGTGAGTATCTTCACCCCTCTTAAGCAGTGTGCCAACTGATTTTAGGGGGAAAAAGGAAGAAAAAATATACAAATCCCTGAAGTGAAAGAAAGTGGAGCCGTCTGTAATTTTCTGAGAAATGCAATTCTGCCTGCAGAGTCTGAAAGGTTAAGAATTGGGCATTATGGTTCTAATTGGAAGAAAATAAGTTTATATTAGGCAGGTGAGATGAACTGCATCCAAACAGTGTGCTGGTTAAGAGGAAAGACTTCTGTGTGGGACAGTTTAACTAATGGATGGGGGAAAGGGAAAATAAACAAAGTCCATGCAGAAGCCAGGAAAGAGAGATTAAAAATCATTTGAAACAACATGAATGGGTCAGACAGCGATAAAATTACTTATTTGTATTAATAACACAGTGGGGTGTGGGAGAGAATATTAAAAGATCCTCCAGAATGATGGGAGTAAAATCACAAAGGAGTTTACTAAGGCAGGGGTTCTCAAACTGGGGGTTGGGACCCCTCAGGGGGTCGCAATCGTATTACATGGCGGAGGGGTAGGTGTCGCGAGCCGTCAGTCTCCAACCCAAACCCCGCTTTGCCTCCAGCATTTATAATGGTATTAAATATATTAAAAAGTGTTTTTAATTTATAAGGGGGGTCGCACTCAGAGGCTACCTATGTGAAAGGGATCACCAGTACAAAAGTTTGAGAACTACGGTGCTAAAGTATTCATATAATTTCAAGAAGCAAGGCAATAAAAAACAGGGGAAGTGGAACTGTGAATGCAAAAAGAATTTCAACATTTTATTAATAGAAACAGATGGTGGGAAAGTGAAAGCAACTGGGCAGCTCAGTATTGAAGGATTTACTCTGTTCAGAAAGAAAATGAAAGGGGGAAGGGACTGACCTTCTGTAAATTAAAGTTTGGAAGCTACTGAAGTAATAATGTTTAGCAATGCATACTGTTAGTGCACTGTGCAAATATTAATTAATATAACAGTAGGAGATCCTAGAAGAGATATATGTAGACTATCATCATAATGAATCAGAATTACAGATAGGAATTTGCTATAGCCTCAGAGCAGCAACATAAAGCAAAAACAGAAATAAACAAGAATTCCTACATTAGCTTCTGTGGGGACAGCTGTAGAACCAGATGTTCGTTGTGGGTGACGTGCAAATAATATATTTAGCACTGCAAAACTGGCATAAAAATATACTGTCCCAGATACTAAATCTGTTTACTATGAAAATTGATCATGGAAAAATAGATGTTGTTTTTCTCATGTATTTAAAAAAATAAATAATTACTATGCGCAAAAATAAATTATGCAAAGCTGGCTAATTCTCACAAGTGAAATGAATAGTTAAAAACAATTAAGGGTTGCCCAAGTGAATATTGTACCAAGAAAACCACTAAAAATCCAGGAAGGCCCTAGTTAAGCCATCCCTTGAAACCCACAGCTATGATTTTATCTTCTCCATATTATCTTGCTCACATCTACCACTTACCCCACATGCCTCTCGTCTCTATGTCTATGCAAATGGGCAGTCTTTATCTCTGACTATCTAGCATGGCTAGACAGGAACGTTTTCTAATGATGGAGAATGTTTCATAGGTTATAAGGCCAGAAGGAACCATTGTGATCCTCTAGTGTGACCACCTATATAACATATTGATGCTGTTCTGAAGTTGAAGACTCATGTGGAGGATATTTAGTTCACCCGTTTAAATGTATTGTGCTGGATGACTGTTAATGGAGCAATTTTTTAAAAGTGGAAAAATTTCGCAATAAGAGTTTCTTTATGGGAAGTTACTGGTTGTAATACAGGTATCTATGGTGTAATGAGGAAAAATACAATTATATCTTTCAGTATTGATACTTGTGGTTGGAGTTAAGGGACTGCATATTTTGTGTGGAGGTGGAGGCAGGAGACACGGGGGAGGTAATGTGAAGAAGATGAAATAATGGTTGTAGGTTGCAGAGAAGGATGCAGCTACATTTTTCCTGTTTGTGATGGTGGTGTTTTTTAATGATTGTGGAACATTAATTTGGTCAACCTTGACCAGTATTTAAGGAGATTTCCGTTGAGGGAGGGGGGGAGAGATATACCAAGAGTTTAAGGAAGTGTTAATCAATGCTGAAAATCATCTATGTTGGTAGCTGCCCAGGTGAATATGTATTTTCCTCCCTTTGATGCTCCAGTTCCCCCCTCCCGACACACTGTTTCCTAGGTCCCCCATCAAAGTCCCCTTTCCCATCCCTTCCATAGCTTCCTCTACACAAAAAGCCCTGCTCATTCCTATTCAGTCTCCTTCCTGTTCACCAAGCTTCTCCCACCCACCAACCCAGACACCCACAAAGCCCCTTATTCTCCTGCCATGTTCAGCTTTTAAATGTTGATACATATCAGGATTTATCTGTGTTCTCTTTATACGCGTCAACACTGATACAGATCCGTGTTTAAAAGCGGACTGTGGAGAGGAATAGGGTATATGGATGGGGGAGTGGGGCTGGAAGGAAAAGTGAGGGTTCTAGGTGGGAACCTGAAGAAGGCACATGGTTGTAAGGAGGGGCATGAGGAAATCTTTTGAGCTGACGGGAGGTGAACAGATGTGGACAGTGGAAAAGAGGATCATGTATGGGGAAGAAGTGGGGTTTGAGCTGCAGTGGCAGAAGCAGTATTGTGTGACCCTTACTCCTGGAGACAGAGGATGTAGTGGAGAAAATTCCTTTTGGCAATGATTCAGAAGGAGAGAGGGACACAGAACATGCTGGAAGGCCCTAGAAATGTGTAGCTGCCCTTTGTCACTACTGACTAGTAGTCAGGCCTAGCCTACGCTAGAAAAGGTTTACTAGGATAGCTATGCTCGCAAATCCTCCTCGTATAGACACAGCATATACTGGTTCCTCAAATAAAATAAACTATATTGGCAAAACCACTTTTTTCTAGTATAACTGTATCTACATGGGGGCTTTCACCAGTTTAGAAATATTGTGTAAAAAAAAAAAAAAAAATTATGCCCCTAATGAACGTTGCTATTCCCTCAGAAGTTTCATGTGTAGACGTGGCCTCATAGCGAAGATGACAGTACCCTGTCAGTCTGGATTGGTGGACTAGCAATATAGAAATAATGGAGCCTTGAAACACAGGAGAAAACAGATATTAGAAGTTTTTGTTTTTTTTTCAGATTTGATAAAAAGTTGAGCATCTCTGCTCTACTTGTTCACATCTGCAATCTCCTGGTAGTAAAAGCTACGAGAATTTGCTTTTGCCTCCTAGACTAACTGAATTTCCATATCCAGGCCACTAGATTTTACCTCTGTGTTTTACTTTTAGCTAGAAATGGAAATTCAGTTGGAACTCTTAAGATAAAAAGTGAATCAAGGAAAGTCTGCTGCTGTCTGCTCCTTTACCACGCTGACCCTGGTTCTTTAGCCAAAATGGCAATATTGTAAAATGATTAGGACTATGAGCCACTGCCTTTTCTACTTCCATCCTTGCTCATTCTGCCAGAAAAGTACTATGCAGTAGTGGAGATTTGCTCACATTGTGGGGAGTTTTCTCACTTTGTGCACAGGGCAAAATGAAGGAGGAAATAGGAAAATACAGAGTTCCTGGAATTTGACACCAAATTTAAATAATTGATCAGAGTCTGAAATGTCATATTACAATCAACTGGCTGAATTCTTAAAAGTCATCCTGTCTTTTAATTTGATTTTAATTTGGAGAAATAGCAATATTTTTTAGACCACTCATAGTTATAATATAAGTATGTACAGCACTTTGAAATGTCTTTGTTATGAACCTTGATAATAAAAAATAAAGTATAGTTATTTTTTTAAGTTGGAGTTTTAATCTCTTTATAAAGGGCATCTGTGTAATTGTATTACAGCAAACCATTTATTTATTTATTTATTTATTTGAGATCCCACAACTCAAATGCCTAGCTGGATATCTTGTCTTTGAATGCATTAGTATGAGATTTTGCAGATGGCTACCTACTAGACTTAGCATGTGTGAAACTGCAATCACAGTTTTCAAAACAGTGTGAGAGATGCTGAATTATGTTTTTGGTATTGCTGAATCTCTTCAATCGGTGCTGACTGCCAAATGATGGCAGAGATCCCAGATTAGTAATGGCCCTTATATGAATCATTAGCAGCAGTAGTCTAGAACTGTGTGTAATAGATACTCTTTTCTAGAGACAGAAGGATATTCAATCCATTAACCTTAAGGAGGGAGAGCGGGATACCATAGTGGCTTTCTTATCATTTGAGAAGCCTCGTCTTGGTGAAATGAGGTTCTGTTGTGTGTGTTGAACAGGTTTCTCATCTCATTTCCTAAACTGGGTTAATCTCCCATTTCCTTGGAACTAGGATCTCTGACTGTGGGCTCAGTGCTGAAAACAGTAGCCAACAACCTCATACTAGGAAGGGCTGACATACCTTTCTTTTTTTTTTTTTTTTTTTAATTACTCATGATTTAACCTTTGTTGAACCAGGGCAGAGTTAAAGTGTAGGCACTACAGGCCTATATCTTGGGTCCTGATTCCAGGAATCATTTGTTTAGATCCAGAATCTTAGTTTGGTTTTTGGTTGTTTTTTTTAATTAAAGTTTCTAGCCCTTGTGGTTGTGAAGAAAAGTTTGAAAACACAAGCTGAGCATAACCAATGCAGTGACATCTGCCTGAGTTTGGGGACAGTCTGAAATAACAGCTCTGAAAGGTATAAATGCTCCATTCATCTTAGGAAGGTGTTAACTCTGAGACCCTCTGCTTGCGGGAAAAGGAGCCCAGCAACCACATCCAAAATGCGGCAACCTGTGCCTTGAAACCCAAATTATCTTAGTCCAGCCCTGTAGGTATCTGGTTATATCAACATTACTATAGTTAGTCTTGATGGTATAGACTTTATATTCTTAATCTGGAGTGAAAACAACAAATAAATCAGAGTTTGCAATTCTCTGTCTTTCCAGTTTTACCATCTTGGTTTTATATAAAGAGATCAACACAGTACATTATATTGGGTGTGAGCGTTTCATTTTGAAAATTGGGAAATAATTTGTTGAGTCATGAGGTTTTAGTTCTTGTTAGGCTACTGCTAAAGCTGGATGGAAACCAGATTTCAAGGTTCTCACAGTATCTTAGTTGAAAATGATGTCTCTAGCAAGAGAGCCTCCATGTGTTCAGAAATGCTAATTGCAGGGCTTTCTTAAATACTAAGATGGGTGAACTTGAGTACCTGGCATTAAATGAGGATATTGATATAATAGGCATCACAGAAACTTGGTGGAATGATGATAATCAAGGGGACACAGTAATACCAGGATACAAAATATATAGGATTGACAGAGTAGGTCACCCTGGTGGGCGAGTGGCACTATATATGAAAGAAAGCATAGAGTCAAATATAGTAAAAATCTTAAAGGAATCAAATTGTACCATAGAATCTCTATGGATAGAATTCCATGCTTGAATAATAAGAGTATAGCAGTAGGAATATACTACCAACCACCTGACCAGGATGGCGATGGTGATTGTGAAATGTTCAGGGAGATTAGAGAGGCTACAAAAACAAAAAGCCCAATAAGAATGGGGGATTTCAGCTAGTCCCATATTGATGGGATACATGTCACCTCAGGAAGGGATGCAGAGATAAAATTTCTAGACACCATTAATGACTACTTCTTGGACCAGCTAGTCCTAGAACATACAAGGGGAGAGGCAGTTTTTGATTTAGTCCATAGTAGTACACAGGATCTGGTGCAAGAGAGGAATAGCTGAATCACTTGGTAGTAGCAAACTTAATGCAATTAAATGTAATATCCTTGTAGGGGACAAAATACCAAATAAATGCATCACAGTTGCATTTAATTTCTAAAAGGGAAACTACATAAAAATGAGAGAGCTAGGTAAATGGAAATTAAAAGGAATGGTCACAAGAGTGAAATGCCTGAAAGCTGCATTGAAACTATTTTAAAACACCATAATAGAGACTCAATTTAAATGTATTACCCAAATGAAAAAAACATAGTAAGAGGATCAAAAAATGTCATCATGGCTAGAGACAAAAAGTAGCCTTTAAAAATTGGAAATCAAATCCACCCGAGGAAAATAACAAAGAGCATAAACTTTTGCTAGGCAAGTGTAAAAGTATAATGAGACAGGCCAAAAAAGAATTTGAAGAGCAACTAGCAAAAGACACAAAAGCTAATAGCAACATTTCTTTTAAGTACATCAGAAGCAGGAAGCCTGCCAAACAATCAGTGGGGCCACTGGATGATCAAGGTGTGAAAGGAGCACTCAAGGAAGACAAGGGGTAGAAGAGAAGCTAAATGAATTCTTTTCATTGGTCTTTACTGCAGAGGATGTGAAGGAGATTACCACACCTGAGCTTTTTTTTTTTTAAAGTGACAAATATGAGGAACTGTCCCAGATTGAGATGTCACTAGAGGAAGTTTTGGAACAGAGTGATAAATTTAAAGAGTGATAAATAAGTCACCAGGACTAGATGACCAAGACCGAGAGTTTTGAAGGAACTCAAATATGAAATTGCAGAACTACTAATTATCGTATGTAACCTATTACTTAAATCAGCCTCTGTACCAGGTGACTGGAGGATAGCTAACGTAATGCGGACTTTTAAGAAAGGCTCCAGAGGCAATCCTGGCAATTACAGGCCAGTAAACCTAACTTCAGTACCAGGCAAATTGGTTGAAACTGGGGAATAACTGGTTGGTGAAATCTAAGTATAGAATTCACAACCAATTGGCGTTTGTGCTCTGATTCCTAACAGTCTGCCCTGAGGTTGGTACTCATGCTTTTGAGTCACTCCAGGCAGCGTTACAACCTGTGAGCAGTTCTGGTCATCCCATTTCAGAAAAGCTATAGAAAAGGGCAACAAAAATGAGTAAGGGTATGGAACAGCTTCCATACGAGGAGAGATTAAAAAGGCTGGGACTGTTCATCTTAGAAAAGAGATGACTGGGGGAGGGGGGGAGGAGAGATCTATAAAATCATGAATGGTTTGGAAAAAGTGAAAAAGAAAGTGTTATTTACCCCTTCACATAGAACAAGAACCAGGAGTTACCCAATGAAATTAATAGGCAGCAGGTTTAAAACAAACAAAAGGAAGTATTCTTCACACAACACAAGTCAACCTGTGGAACTCATTGCCAGGAGATGTTGTGAAGATCAAAAGTATAATGGGTTCTAAAAAGAATTAGATAACTTCCTGGAGGATATGTTCACCAGTGGGTATTAGCCAAGATGTTCAGGGATGCAACCCCATGCTCTGGGTCTTCCTAAACCTCTGACTGCCAGAAGCCTGGACTGGACAATAGGGGATGGATCGCTTGCTAATTGCCCTGCTCTGTTCATTCTCTCTGAAGTGCCTGGCACTGATCACTGTCAGAAAACAGGATACTGGGCTGGATGGACCATTGGTCTGAGCCAGTATGGCTATTCTTATGTTCTTATGAATCTTTGTGTGGGAATTTAGTTGAAAGGTGCTAGATTGACAGCTTGGATTAATGAAGTCTTTGTAAGTGAATTAAAATAAACTGGATTAAGGCCATTTATATTCTGAATGAGAATGTCTACACATGGGTTTAATGCAGTTTTACTAATCCACTTTAAATTAACATCTTCGGTTAATTTGGATTAACTTTCCTAAGTGTCCCTGTGTAGACAAGTCCTATGATTGTGAGATGTAAAAACTTTCTAAACTATTAATGGTTTGTCTGCACAAACACTTAGTTTGTGGCAAACTGGGGTATAAATTTACCCTGTGTGGACCTTGCATTCACTCACTAAAGGTTCTCTCATGCACTTCCATCTATCCCTCTTTGAAATGGGAGCAAATTAAAGGGCACTTGGGAACTTTTAGTGAGCAGCACAGTACACATGGACACTTAAGGTCTGTCTACATTACAGATGCTACAGTGGGACAGCTAAGGTGCTGCAGCTGTGCCGCTGTAGTGTAGATACTTGCTGCAGCAACAGAAGGGTTTTTTCCTTTGTGATAGTTACTCCACACCCTAGAGTGGTGGTAACTATGTTGACAGAAGGATTCTTCTGTTGACCAACTGCTAACCTAAGCCCTGGCATAGACATCTTAACTACGTCTCCCAGGTGTGAATTTTAGTGGTGTAGGTAGGTCAACCGAAGTTTTAGGTGTAGACTAGGCCTCAGTGCACGGTAGAGTCGCATCCCATCTTTCTGTAAACTAAGTGTTTGTGTAAACAAGCCTGAAGAGTTGAAGTTCACATTACACATGTCACTGGAGAAAACCAATTTATTCTAAAATTTGCAACACAGCCTGAAATATGACCTCTGTTACTGATATTATGATGATTTCATCAATGCAACTTTTAATAAAAAAGGCATCTCCACTAATCTAAGGTGCTATTATTAAATGGCCTGTACCATGCCTCTGTAGTAATAATAAAAGACAGTATCAAATCTTAGTCAACAGAAATACTTCAAAAAGCCTTAGGGTAGGAAGTTCCTTTTTTTCCCCTATAAAAATAAACTTTAGCAAATTCTTGTGGGCCAGCTGTTTATTTTTGCTGCGCTAAGTTTATAGTTTAAAAAAAACTTTAATGACATAGTCATGATTCAAATGATATTTCTTATTTCAGAAATATAAAGTGATGAGTGGTGAGCTGAAAATGGGAGGATGGTTATTTTCAGTTTGAGGAGAAAATACTACAGCAGGCTTTAATTTATGCCTTGAAAGAGGTTTCATTTGTAATTTAAACAACCATTTTCATAGATATTTTCAGAACTTTTCCTAAACCTATTTTTACATGTACACTGTTTGAGTTGTTTTCATTTCAAATTTAGTAAAGAATTTAAGGGTAAAAGCAAAACAATCTTTAAGATATAGTGAAAGAAGAAAGGGAGAGGATGAGGAAAAACTAATTTATTGAGTTGGTGTAAAATTACATTTGAGCCACATCTGATCAAAGAGATCTTTTTCTCCTGCTTCTCCTGTGCCTGAATTTGTGGTGGTATCATGGTGAAAAAGAAACCTGTAAAGACCATACATGGGGAAATGCAATCTGCGAGATAGTGGAATTGCTTCCTGTTTGTCTTGAGATGTATTGTTGAAGGAGATTGACATCTGTAGATTAAACGGGCAGAGGAAGGAAGAGAGGATTATTTTATTCTCATGTGGATCTCTATTATTAATTGCACTATCGGCAGATATGGGATTTATATCAGACAGGCATTTTCTATTCTGGATCTGAGACATTTCAACTGTTTTGGTTTGTGTTTTACTTCAGATACAACGTAAATTACCTGATCTAGTTTCAGGGACTTAGTTTGTTCAGACCAATCAGATTTTTTGTTCTGTATGTTACTTTCTTTTCTGTATCCTCCCCTAACCCCACCCTCACAAAAGTCACAATAAAGCCCTGAAATTACAATTCATTGTCTGGAATTTTCCCTACAATGTGATAAGGTGAACATAAATTAAACGTATTAAATGTTTTATACCTTTCCCCCAAACAAAACAAATCCTTCAGGATTCATTTGATGATTTTTTTTTTTTTTTTAAAATCCCAGATCTAATTTTTGGCCGCATGCACAAGGAGAGTGACAGACTTTAATATAGACTATATGCTTCCATTGTCCAATGAGGATTTATTTATATTTTTCTGTTAACGTCTTTTAAAATACTGAAAATATCAGTGTGATATCGTAAGAATTCACTTACTTGTTTTTGTTTGAGTGTGAGTACTCATCCCTATCAGTGTCCTCAGGTTCTCCTCTCCTTCACCATGCCCATTTCCACCATATGTGTGTGTACATGCATACACTCGTGTGTGTGTGTGCTGCTACCAGCCTTCTGATCAGGAAGGACTGGATTGAATGGGACCCTGTCCATTCTGTTCCCAACAAGCAGACAGGCTGGTAGTAAGTGGCACAAAGTACTTCCTGACGCTGGGCTGAGAATACAAGATTTACAGTGCTGTTGATTTGGGGAGGTGAAATCAAGCACCACTTTCATAGATGGCTGTGACAGACATTACTAGTCAGTTTTCAGAGTAGCAGCCGTGTTAGTCTGTATCCGCAAAAAGAACAGGAGTACTTGTGGCGCCTTAGAGACTAACAAATTTATCTGAGCATATGCAAACTAGATACTATCAATGTAGGCTTGAATAGATACTGGGAATGGCTGAGCCACTACTCACATCGAATCTATTTCCCCATGTTAAGTACCCTCACACCTTCTTGTCAAACTGTCTGAAATGGGCTATCTTGATTATCACTACAAAAGTTTTTTCTCTCCTGCTGATAATAGCTCATTTAATTAGCCTCTTAGAGTTGGTAGGGCAACTCCCACCTTTTCATGTTCTCTGTATGTGTATATATATCTCCTTACTATATGTTCCATTGTATGCATCTGATGAAGTGGGCTGTAGCCCACGAAAGCTTATGCTCAAATAAATTTGTTAGTTTCTAAGGTGCCACAAGTACTCCTGTTCTTATTACTAGTCAGTGGTCAGGTTGCCACGCATTTTGGAGATTTGAATGAAATGACTAGGCCCCAAATTTAGTTATTTACATGTTTTAAATGTTTGTATGGTTTTACA
This sequence comes from Trachemys scripta elegans, assembly GCF_013100865.1. Classification (NCBI taxonomy): domain Eukaryota; kingdom Metazoa; phylum Chordata; order Testudines; family Emydidae; genus Trachemys; species Trachemys scripta. The sequence goes on along the minus strand of NC_048298.1, from coordinate 229,753,460 downwards.
AAATAATACGAGAGAGGTGTTGTTTTGTAATTGCAATGGAAACAATTGTGTGCATGTGTTTTTTGTGAAAATATTTCCTGGCAGTGTTGGGAATGTTAAGACAGCAAAATTGTGCTAATGCATGCGAACCTAAAAATGGTACTGACCCATCTGTTTTCATTGCACAAGCAAAGTGAAGTCCAAAAAAGGAAACAGCCTAGACAGTGAAAATAAATTATTATAATAATTTATTGGTGCATAATTGCTGTTAAGCTTAAAAATGGGTTTTTAATTTCACTGAAGTAAAAAAGCTGCTCACATCTGCAACTGTGCAGTGTGTTACCTAGGCACCTTCTCCAAACAGTGGAAAAACATATCAAAGGAGTGTAAGTTCCTTCTCCTTTTGATCTGTCAACAGCTTTCCTCTTCTAGGCAGCCTTTATAAGAAAAAGCATTAATAAGCTGATCCATTATTTTAGAGCAGATAAGAATAAGTATCTACAGATTGGACTTGCCTAACACAATCATGCTATTTGGTGTTCACGTACACGTACCTTTCTGGGGGGGGGAATATTGTAGTTAGGCTTTAGTAGCCATAACAAATGCTTTATCAATGTAATGGAGAGGAAGAAAGGGAACTGAGAAGTTGGGAAGTATGGAGAAGAGCAAGACAGAGGGACAAATTTAATTTTTCTAACAATTACATTTTTTTCTTAATTGCAGAATTATTTTTTGTTGCAAGATCATAAGTAGGTCACAATGTATGCATAGACTTGATGATGACAGATGTACCATAAAATAAGAATGAATTGGAAAATCAGCCCTTCCTTTACCTGATAAGTCTCAAATTCAGGGTTCTTTATGCGCTGCTCCTGATGTTTTGTACCACAAACAACTAAAGCCAGACACTGAGCAGGTCACATCTGATCTTTTCTAACCAGGGGTATTTTCTTCTGTTATGGCCCGACCCATCTCCCACTGAAGTCCGTGGAAAGATTCCCATCTACTTCAATGGGAGCTGGATCAGGCCCTCAGTGCTGTGAAAATCTCAGAGGCTGATATAGAAAAAGGATCTTTAAATATAGCTGCAGGAAAAATGTAGGTAACATGTAAGAAATGTGGTAAGATGTTTTGTGTTTTCTAGAGCGTCTTCTTGATTTAGTATATATTTAGCAATTGCTATATGCTTTGCAGTTTACTTAATTGACTTCCTATTGAGGGTTGCATCAGTCATGATTGTTTGCAGACTATTAAACCTGTAAGTCACATGATCTATAGTCCAGTTTCACTCCTTGAAGTTTTAAGCAGAGACAGATGTCTTCTGTAGCACAGGAAATGCAGACTCTCTCATTATATTTTTAAGGGCCAATCCTGCAGTCTAGGTGTTTGTCTTTGCAGAATAAGATGTCTTAGATGATGTGTGAGGGGTATTTGACTATCTGTATTCTTGAAATCTCTATATATGATTTTGGATCTTTAAAAGCTGTTTCAGTTTATAGAAGCTTTACCATTCATTTTGTATTAAATACTCTGAAAATGTAGATTTTCATTGAATTCTTATAATCATTTCCTGTGATTTTTATATCCAGCAGTTGCTGCTATAAATTTAGAACATTAAGTCAAAACATGATTGGGAAGGAAGGAAATGGTTTATATCATATTTATACGCATAGGATGCATCCATTATTACAGATATAAAAATATTCATGAAAATATACGGACATAATTATGCTGTACATAAAAGAACAATCAAAGGGTCCATCCATATCCAAGTTTTAATGGGGCTGTTGTTCGTTGATGGAATGTAAATCTGGAAAATTTAAAACAGGGAAGGCAAGCACAGTGCAGGATAACAATCCAAGTATAACGAATGAAGAATACTACCAGGACTTGCCAGTTTTTATTTTAATCAAGAAGAAAAAACGAAAATGAAAACAAAATGGTTAACATTCTATGGCAGTCTGAGAACAGTATCAAAGGTCTAATTCTTACCAGTGCATGTTTGCTGGTGGAAGAACAGGAAAAATATTGTTTCAGCTCCTGCCCTGTCCCTACACTTAATCGCTGGCTCCTGCCTTCTCTCTACCTCTACTCCCACTGGGTTTTCAGATGGTACTGTGCCCCTCCTCCCAAACCCACTGGAATAGAACTCTGTCCTTGTACCTCACTTTTGTTGTGCAAGAGTGGGTACTAATTGCAATTTTAAAGCAAAGCCTATGGGGAGGGGGAGGGGAAATAATAGTAAAATGCCGTTCTAGTACATAGTTAACAGTTTTCATCTTCAAAGCATTTTGCATATATTAACATAAGGAATTTCAGGTCAAAGTAAACCATGCCAGGTTAGAGCTCCAACACTACCCCCAACCTTCAACCCTGATGTACTAAAATCAAAATAAATATACACCTAGATCCATTAAAGGAAGTAGAAAAACATACCTATGGTTGGTCCCTGCACGCCAGATAAGGAGTGTGATAGTCTGAACTTTTCAGCCATGCCAGCTGTGAAAAGGAGATTATCAATTAATGTTTCACTTGGGTCAAAGTAAAAACTTTAGAATTAGCATCTCATGACAGTTCTTCAATTAGCCAAAACCAAAGTGAGTCAGGAGTTCCACAGAAGTTCAGTAGTTGAGTCACTTGCAAAACTAGTATCGGTAATTTTTTATTGAAATCATATTTATACAGCTTACACAAATCTGACTAATTTTGCATTGCTAATTTTAAGTGGCATTATTAGTTGTGAAAGCGTATTTGATGCTGTGCAAACAACTAAGGAGCGATTGGTCCCAGGTCCAAGGCATTGGCTGTGACGGGTTGAATCACAGAACCCATTTGGGACTGCCACTTGATGTGCCAAGACTGCTTCTGCCCCTGTTTTCTTGCCCTGTCAGCTTAGGACTTCAATGCCCTGCATGGTTTGAGCCAGACTCACTAGCCAGCTGCAAACCCAGACCCAGGGTCTGAATTTCTTGCCCCAAAGCTGCAAACTTAACTGAAAGCAGCTTTGGAAGTGTTCTTGTCTTTAACACTCAGATGCCAACTCCGAGTGGGGTATAACCCAAATAAATCCGTTTTACTCATAAATTGTTCACCCTCTATAACACTGATAGAGAGACATGCACAGCTGTTTGCCCACCCAGGTATTAACACATACTCTGGGTTAAATAATAAGTAAAAAGTGATTTTATTAAATACAGAAACTAGGATTTAAGTGGTTCCAACTAGTAATAGACAGAACAAAGTGAATTACCAAGTAAAATAAAATAAAACATGCCCGTCTATGTCTAATCCAACTGAATACAGATAATCTCACCCTTAGAGATGCTTCAGTAAGTTTTTTCGTCAGACTGGACACCTTCCAGGCGTGGGCACAATTCTTTCCCCTGGTACAGCTCTTGTTCCAGCTCAGGTGTTAGCTAGGGGATTCTTCATGATGGCTCTCCCCTTTGTTTTGTTCCACTCATTTATATATCTTTTGCATAAGGCGGGAATAATTTGTCCCTCTGGGTTCCCATCCCCCCCTTCTCAATGGAAAAGCACCAGGTTAAAAATGGATTTCAGTTCAGGTGACATGATCACATGTCACTGTAAGACTTCATTACCCCTTGCCTGCACACAGGTATACAGGAAGACTTACAGGTAAAACAGAGCCATCTGCAGTCAATTGTCCTGGTTAATGGGAGTCATCAAGATTCCAGACCACCATTAATGCCCAAACTTTGCATAATTACAATAGGCCCTCAGAGTTATATTTCATATTTCTAGTTTTAGAAAGTGATACATTTATAGAAATAGGATGAACACACTCAGTAGATAAGCTTTGTAATGATACCTTACAAGAGACCTTTTGCATGAAGCATATTCCAGTTATATTATATTCACTCATTAGCATATTTTTATAAAATCATATAGACTGCAACGTCACATTGACAACCTAGCATAGATGAAGAAATTCAAACACTTAGTGTTGGTACAGTGGGTGATGGAAATGGTGAAGAAGTCTTGCAGGTTAAGTGTGAGACTTTTTATTTTTTTCTCTCTCATTTTTTCTCTTTTGGATTTGGGGGTGGGGTTGATCAGAAGACAATACAATTACAAGAATGGTAATGGAATCTTTTTAAAACAAATTTAAGCAACCACCCAATGGACCATTTAAAAAAAAATCAGTCTCTTAATCAGTCCTTTAATAAAGGTAGAGCAGAATTATATTCCTTACTTTTGGAGATACTTAGGAGTGGTCTATGGAGACATAAGAATGCTTATTGGTTTCATTGTATTTAAATCACTTGAGATCTAACACACTTAAACTTTTTTGCTTTTAAAAATCTTTTGAGTTCTCCTTCCACTGATTGTCAGTTGCCCTGAGAGCTCCCTGTTCAGATACCCAACGTAGGCATCTAGATCCTTCCCACCAAGGGTTCCAGAACATTTGAAGGAGTGGAAGGGGGAGGAGCAAGGCCAAAGTGGAGGGGGAATTAAAATACTACTTAAATATCCTGTAGAATATAACTGTCATGTAAATAACCGGAATACAAAATGTAGCCACATTATAATATTTAAGGTATAATTCTAGTACAAACAAATGAAAAAAATAAAGACAACTTTAGTTCTAAACAATTGGGACTGCATTTTATTTTAGCATTTCATCTATTGTACTTCACTTGCATTTATCATTTTACTGTCTATACTCCACTATTAATTCTGCACTATTTAATATTAATACTGCACTATTATTATTATTATTATTATTTATTATTATTGAACTGTAACTTGCAGTTCTGTAGCATTACAATTGAATCATCCTTGTTTCTATATAATGCATATTTTAACAATTGTAACCCTAAATTGTAAATCTCCATGGAAAAAGTCATCTTCAAAATAAGTAATAATAATAACAACAAACAACTTTGAAGGGAGGTAAACATGTCTCCATCTAAGAGCTACCATATAAAATGATTTTTTCTAATGTTTTATAAAAATAAAATAAAAAATATATTTTTAGAAAACCGAACAAACATCATCAACAGACTGTAGCAGATAGAAGCAATACAGTAGCTATTAAGCAATTTTGATAAAGCGATTACATCATTATCTAGGATTTCGGTGAATATCTAGGAATGCATCTGATCCAATCTCATAGTGCATCTTGGCCTTTAGCAGTACGATTGTGTTTTTCTCAAAGCGCATATGTTTCTTTTGTTTAAAAAGCGGGGGGCATGGCCTTCCTGCTTTTAAAAGTGCAGGGGCCCAGTGCTGGTGCTCCCCACCCTGTCATTCTACCTAAGCCTAGATATTAAATGCACATTAATTTAAAAGGGTTAGATTTTGATATTCTTATTCATGTTGAATAGTACCTAACTTCGCTTCAGTGGGACTACTTGTGCAGTAAGGTGCTACCCAACAGGAGTAAGAGTATTAGAACCTTCTCCTAAAGGAATCATTCTTAACTGGATGGAGGGTAAGCTTTGGTGAGCCTTCCCCAGGACAAAGCGGAAAATTGTTGGAAAAGATTACAGTGAGTTGCTGTAAGAAGAAGTCAGAAGCTGAGGTGGCTTTGTTTGTGGATATATGGTATGGAATTTTGAGGACAGGAGCAACTGAACAGAAAGTACTCTTCAGAACTATAACTTGAGGGTGCTCCATGCTATGACCATATCCTAGCTCACTAATGGGAAGTCTCACAAGACCTCTCTCCATTCAGCTTCAGAGCCCTAGTCTACAGTTAGGTCAACATTAGGCAGCTTATGTCGACCAAACTATGTCAGTGTCTACACTACACAGATTTCCTCCCGTCCCTGTAAGTATCCTACTACATCGACATAATAACTCGACTTCCATGAAAGGTGTAGGGCTTATGTTGGTGTATTAAGGCGATGCAGTGTCCATGAAGATACTGCCTTACTTACATCAGCTGTTGGATGACATTCTTGACAATTTCATGGCTCCACCAGGAAGCCATGGAATTGACAAGAAAGTCCTCCCTGCTCACAGCTGGGCTGCTACCTGGGCTGCCTGTTTGGAGCTGGGCTGCCCCCGGGCTCCATGCAGGAAGCCCGGCTACACTGAGGCGCCTGCCTACCTACTCCCTGCTGAGGACCTGGATGACTGCCCCGCTCCCAGTGGGGATGTGAGAGCCTGGGCGGCTGCCACGCTCCCGGCGGGGAGAGGGCAATGGAGAGCGGGGGAGGGGGGGAACCATCGGGGAGCTGAGACCCTGGGTCCTCAGCTCCTCACCTGCCCCTCTTAGATCAGTGGGAGTGCTCCTCGTGAGGATGCATACCACTGACCGAAGGAGGGTAATGTGGACATGAACCACCGCAGATTATAAGTTGACCTAATATAGCTCAACTTAAGTTTTTAATGTAGACATGCCCTATGAGATAAGGGATGGTTTTTTAATGGAGGATCAAGCTCATTGGTACTTTCCCAGATCATTGTTTTTAAAGAAACTCTTCACAGTTTGTTCAAATGTGATACAATATCTGTATTATTCATATAATGAAAGTATGTACAGTACTGTATACACCATCTCAAATAATTGGTTAAAATAAAACACAGTACTGTTTCTAATTTTCATTGGCATTTTTGCTTTTATTTTGATACAGCAAATTTGTGCCAAGAAGGTTCCCTAATATAATTATTTGAAGAGCCTGATGAATCATTGATTTGTCTGGATAAATATTAAATTAAATGGTAAAACTGACCTTAGTCATGCAACTATGATATTCTACCAAAAATGAGGCTTTGAAATCCATCCAGTCAGGACGGTGGCTTGACCCTGCATGACCCACTACATGTTGCCTCTGATCTTATTCCTGGGATTACTGCAACTGTTGCATTGTTGTTGTTTATGTGATGTAATCATCTCTCCCTGAGATTGTATTTTAGGTCAACACAACCAATTTATCTTCTTTTGTGGTTTTCACAGGCTAGTGAAAATGCAAAACAACACCTAATCTTGTTGCTGGGCTTTCCTAGTCTGAAATGTTAACATTACTCTTCAGGTGAATTGCAGCTATGTGTATATTCCAGAGCCACCCTTTTTACAAACTATTTTGTCTAATATTGATGAGGAACTCTCTAAAATGTTGTTTGGAGAAAATACTGTTTCTATAAAGGTATTATGTGGGGTGGGTAGGTGGAAGGGAAGCCTTGGTACACATGCAGTTTACTGCATGACATCTGCCATATTTGCTCAGTCTCCTGTTCAGATCAATCTTTTAAGATTTAATTTTTACCCTGCTAGATCACTTGCAGCTTGTGAAAAATAAGATTTACTCATTCTGCCTCATGCATCTGTCTAGAATCATTGATGATAGTGAATTAGTACTTATTTTTGTCTGGCTGCTGATTAGAAAGAGAGAACAAAGGTTCATTTTCAGAAATTATACTGACCTTTTGCAGCTGAGAACTGTAATGTGCTTATTTTAATTAATAGATACAATTTACATATGAAGAAAGTGGGGGAGGAGCAAACACTCCCTGTAGTGCAGTGAATCAGTGTAAGGAATTCATCACTCTCACATGACACAAGACTAGTTTGTTTCACTATGTGGTTGGCACTGCTGGTCAAGGGATTCTGTGCAGGCATGCTGCATTACTGTGTTTCTGCTCTAGCTGCTGGTGCTTTTGGTAACATGGTTGACCTGCCAGGTCTTCAGATTTCCAAACCCTCCTGCAGGGTCTGTGGGGAAAACCCCCTAGCTGAGGCACAGACTGGCTGCTTTTCCACGTTCTCCCGCCAACAGGTGAATTGGCAACCTAGTCCCTCACCATGTGTAGTAGCCAGGGCTCCTTTCTACTTATGCTGGGCAAGTACGGGTTGGAGTGCTTCTGCAGTACTCCAGTCCGGGGAACTCTAAGACAGCTGAGAGCAGCTGCAGTATTGTCAACTAAAAATATGAGTCAGAGGCGTAAAAATCATGAGATTTTAAAAAATCAAAAATATGGGTTCCTTTTATTTGCATTACAGTGCCTGAGCCTTTAGGGACGATGTTTTCAAGCTTTTTTGCACAACCATGAGGGAGACACACTTACTATTTTTTAATTGAATCTGAGTTTCCCTCATAATTACATCATTATGGAACTGAGCCTTTAAGAAAAACAGCAACTATTGCAAGACTTGCAATAGAATTGCAAGAGTTGGCAACCCTGCCAACTGCTCCATACTATCTCTGAAACTCTTGACACTGCTACTACCTTGCCCCTAGCTCAGGAGAGCAGTCTATCCTATTGCTGCTGCCCCCTGGGCCTAGGTTTGAATGGGGGAGGATCCTGCCCATTCCCTCTCTGGGCTGGGATATTTTTGTTAATTTTAGATGATGGTTCTTTCTGCATTCTCCTCTCCTATCTCTCTCTGCAGCATTATACTGTTTGTGGAAGGCTTCCATCAACACTGAGAGCTGGCCCATTGTGGTCGGGTATGACACCTCCGGAGCACTTTCTTGTGGCCTGGGGTTGGCTCTGCAGTGCCCTGTCTGTTTCCTCAGGGTTTTCCGACTCCTCCAGGGATTCATGTGATTCAGCCTTCTGGCTGGGTCACTTTCAGAGTTCAGTTCCCTTTTGGGGTAACAAGAGTCCAAAAAAAGTACAAATAAACCAAAAGTTATTTAATCTTGTTTGGGCTTCTTCAGCCTACATTCAAGATGCTCTTTACATCCCTCTGTTGCTCTTCGACTCGAGGGGCCGCGGACAAACCCCTTCTCCTGGCCCTCCCCTGGTTTCTCAGGGTTCCTGCTTTCTGCAGCTTGCAGGAACCTTCTGAAAACTCCCTCCAGCTCTTCTGCAGTCCTCTGCTCTTCTCTCTTCCCCAGAAGACTTGTTTGAGTCACATGTCCCACCAGTCACGCTCTTTTTGATCTTCCCCATCTGGGAGGCAAACTAATTGTATCACAGGTGGCGCTGGGCCCATTTCCCCTTAATGGGCCAGCCACCCCGTGCCACCAATCACTGCAAAAACATAACCCCTGTGTCAAAAATGTGAACATACATTTGCTGTACTTGATAAATCCAGTCCTAAAATAATGCCAGCTTTGTAGGCTATATAGTCTCTTATTCTAAGTAAAATGTCTCCTGGTCAGTACAGGATTTCTTGTAAATGTAGTTGTCATTTCCTCAGCATAAAGCTTACTTTCTTTAAAGGCTGCCAAGAGACTATTCTGTTTTTTGCCTATACTTCTAAAAGTTGCACTTGCCTACAGACACATTTTCAGGTAAGTAATCAGCTGTGCATAATTTTTTGGCAAGTCTATTTTAATCATCAAAAGGTGACAAAGATGACAGACTTGGCATGATAGAGTTGAACTGTGCAGTACCATGAAAAATACTCCTCTGAAGTGTTTGTTAATTAGTTTGTTCTAACTGACTGGTTTCATCTTGTCTTTTTATCACTTAAAAGTTTAGAGTTTTATTCTAGGGGATTGGACAGAAAATACCACATTTTAGAAGCTTTAAGAGGTCTCACCAAATCTCCTTTAGCGGCCATGTGTGAACTTCCATGGTGTGGGAAATGGGCCATGTTTTGACTGCTGAATCCGAGCCTTAATATGATAAATATTTTGCAGAGGACTTAACAGTTTGTTGATGCTCCACTGTGTGATCTCTTTCTAAAATATGGAATGTCACTTCCAGCATTTATTGTATGTTAACAGTGGAGCTTGTCTTTTGCTTTTGATGAGGCTGGGGGAAGGGAGAGTAATACTAATGTCCTAAGTCTCTCACATCTATTCATATAAATGATACTGAAGACACACTGGGACTTTGGCACCAATTTAGTGATTAGCTTAGAGACTTCATGCTCAACACCAGCTGCTCTCGCTGCTGCCCCCGGGAGAATAGCAGGGTATTCCCTAGAAGTTATCCAATGGGTCACGTCTCATTAGGATTAGTTTTAGGCTCTTTTGAAACAGTAAGTCCGACCTGTTTGACACAAAAATGACAACACATTGAGGGTTCTACAAGAAAAGGGCAAATCTTCATTCTGATGCTTTATTCTCTGAATCCACTGGGATTGAATCAGATGCTTGTACCTCATGTGTCCGATGTTGTCATTCATTTTCAGGAAATAGGCAGCCACTGATTGAGAACCCACAATTGCTGCTAATATTGTGGTGTTCTTTTTCCCCACCCCCAGGCCTTTATGTTGCTAACCAGCAAAAGCCCAAGGGACCTGTGCTGAACCAAAAAGGGGAGGAAAGACTCCGAAACCTACTGAAGGGGAAAGCAGCAGCTCTGTGGCATATTCCCTCTTCCCATGTTCATCCCTTTCTCCCCAGGAGCTAAAGGAAGCTGCTTTGTGACAGCTCCTGATGGTCAGGGCTCAGTTGAGGGAGAAGAGAGTGAAAGCATGTCTGGAAGAAGCCAGGGCTGGAGAGCAGCCACCTTGTACAACAAGTCTCTCTCGAAACAAACTGAATTTCATCTGAGTTTCCTGGCTGAAGTTAATGCTGTTTTGGCACTGTGCATCCTGCTGCTCCCTGCAGAAGGGAAAGGAGTGCATGGGTGTTGCAGGACAACAGAGTCAGAGAGCTGTATTGCCAGTAAGTTCAGGGGGTTGGTGATGGAGCATCAAAGAAGCTTCAGGCTTTGTGGGACTGGAGCTCCTTTCCCCCGTGAATGTCTGGGGGGTATTGGAGGCTTTGCCATCTCCAGGCCACAACCCACAGATCGAAACATACTGCAGAAACTCCATGAAGTGGCACTCCCAGCATTACTTGAATCCCCTTTTTCTTCCTGTTGGTATGCTCTGGCCTCAAGTGCCAATTAGTGTCCTGTCTACATATGCAGCTGTTTCCCAAGTTAGGCTTTCATTCTCTTGGTTTTGTTTGCGCTAGGTTTTCAGAAGGCAAATCTTCTGACAGTATTTCTGCAAGTCATTGCATAAGGAACAAATGCCCCTGAAAAGTTATTTTTAAGCAAGTCTTTGTTTTAAAGCCACTCCAGCTGTTTTACAGCCAAAGCCTGGCAATTCTGAAAAACCCCATTGCAGCAATCAGTGACAGCAAGATATTTCATGAGACCATTTTAAAGGTTATAACACAATGTTTCAGGAACCAAAGGCCAGTAGCTGCAGGGATGAATGAACCACTGCCACATCCAGATGCAACATTCCAAGTATTAGTTTTTCTATAACTGAGCTACTGTATAATGGGAACAATTTACTGGGATCCATGGGAGATTTGCTTACCTATGTATTAGCCCTTTGCAGCCGCTATAGCAAAATATTTAGCAGCTTCTAAGATATAGTTCAGACCAGCAGTTCCCAATCTATGGCCCATGGAGAGGTGGCTGGTCACATGGCTTTCCTCTGTTTTCTATATTGCATTAAAAGAGGCATTATAACGTACATTGAATACTTTAGTTTCCCTCTAAAACTTGCAACCCAAATGGCAAGACTCAGTTTGGACCCTTTCCCAAACTGAAACCTGCAGGACTCGCGCAGCCGTAATTGCAGCACGGCTCTTTGGTTGGCCTTGTCATCGGCAGAGTCCTTCTCACTGTGAATGAGAACAAATAAGTGCTGTGAATTCTTTAGCCCCATTCTAAAAAATAACAATCTTGGAGGAGTGGACAGTTTCACTGAGTGAAAAAAGTAGATTGCCTATGACACTTGGCAAATGTTAGACTCTCCCCCCCCAAATTGCCATTTTTATAAAGTTTTTTGGATTTGTCTCCTCCCATCTCCCTGTTTGTCCTGCTGCGCCAACTTAACCTCCCTTTTGCCTTTTTCCCTGTACCATTCCAGAGCCTTATCCAAAGCACTTCATAGTCCTATGCTGCCTGCTTTTTTCCTGTCAACCGACCTACCTATTCGTTCTTTCTCCTCCCAAGTGTGTCTGTTCTCTACTAATCTTGCCTAGTTTGTCTTTGCAGCCCTTCTCTTGTATCATCCTCACTTGCCCTTCTATCTGCCCTTCTTTACCATCTGTTTTCTCCCTTCATGTCACTCTCCTATTGCCATATTAGCATCGTACCAATCACTCTTCTCTTCCACAACACAGCTAAGCAATTCCTGCCCAGTGCCTGTTCTCTCAAGCAATTTGCCTTCCTGTCTCTACAATTCCTTTTTAAACTACGCGGCCACTACTAAGCCCCACCATTCCACTAACCTCCTTCCTCTTCCTCAGGAATACTGTAACCTTCTCCCTTCCAAGACCGCTTTTTAGACCCAACTGTCCTCTGCCTTCAGGCTTGCTTTCTTGATGTATTAACCAGGAATCCCACTGCTTAGACTACCTCCTTGCTAATAACATTGGCCTCTCTTGCCTGACTGAGAGACTTGGTTCTCAAGCTCTGACCTCTTCTCCTGTTCTGCCTGTCATTTTTCAGAAAAATCACATAGCTAATTATCAGACCACTCACCTCAGTTTATATTTTATCTTATTCTGAGCCCTCCTTTCAACAGTCGGCCTGACTGGCTAGTATCTAGGCTGCCTTAGCACATAAACTTATTCCTCAGGATTTCATCACCTCTCTTGACCTCTTCCTGTTTGGTCTCATAAATGGAGATTACAGCACATTATCCTCTGATTCTCTTTGATATTTTTGTTCATTCTGTTTAATAGTTCTCCAGCCCAGACCAAGGGAGTGTATGGCAGATTGCATTCAAAATTCTGAAGTATAAAGTCTCAGACCTTTGCTGAAACATTTTTAATGACAAACTTTTATAAAAGAAGTGCATATTTTTCTTTCTCCTTTTTTTAACACCTATATTGCAGATTGTTACTAGGTATTGCTTTGGCACATCTGGCTAATAGGTTTGAGTAGGCTTTTAAATAAGTATCATCAAACTTATTAAACTCAAAATGTGGCCCTGTTGTTTTCCTAACTATTTGCAAAGTTCATCTAATTATTTCTGTGGGTTAAAAATGATTGTGTCTTTCCTTTAAGACTCCATAATTGCTGATATTTCTCACACAGATGATGACGTTTTGGATTCTGTGTTTTGTAAAAAGGTTGAGTGGGGGTTTGCACTTTTTTTTTTTCTTTTTTTAAATTGTGTCTGCAATTATATCATTAAGTTTTTTTGGGTGGGAGAGAAAGGGTGAGGCGGAAAAAATGTGTAATAAATACATTGGCAAATCCTGCTGAGTTGATGGCTAAAGCATAATCTATAGAAATAAATTCTTAGCTCACTCACGTAATAGTTGGCTGCAAGTGGGACTCTTTGAATTGGTGTTAGAGCAGTATTTGTAACATTTCAATCTATTGTACGCTTCCTAAAAAGGCAGGCTGTCTAAGAATGCTGCAAAAAAGATGCTGGCTGCTGAGAGGGCCTTGTTTGTTTTTTAAACCGGATAAAAATATCACTCTTTAAAAATGATATGATATGAGAGTAGCTTAGCTGTTCTTCCTTTCATTTCAATGTTGCGTCAGTTTCCTTTTTCATCATAACCACAGTTGTTAGACTGAACTACAATCTGTGTATTTTCAGAGTCCTCTCACAGGCCTAGGTGGAGACCATAGAAAAGTTTCTTTACACAGGCTGGTATTTTTTTGATTGGTTGTTACATGGCTGTGCATGGTGATGGCAAAGGGAGCTGCACTCTGACTCAGACACTTCCTCGATGCTTATCCACTTGTAACTTCCTAGCTGAATAGTGTAGGGGTGCTGCAGCCTGTATGAGATAACAGACAGAGAGCAGGGTAGTTTAATGGTTCTGGAGCAAAATTTGGGGAAGAATGTATTGTGAGAACCTCTTTGTTAGACCTGTCATTCTTATAGAACACATGACAGCTTTTGTCATCTTTCCTCTTACTCAGTATGGTGTTTTTGCAAGCATCTGTTTGGGCTTGATGAATCTGATAATTGACAAGAAGAATGTGTCCATATTCCATTTGAGAAGGCCCTTCTTGTTGGTTTAGTGACTAATGTCTTTGCAGAGTTATTCTTTCCTAAGAAAAGATAACAGAGAATGAATGATATTTTGGAGTAAGGTGAGGAAGACGTCTTGACTAGATCATCCCTGTATTATTGTGCCTTTATTCCCACTTCCCCAGACTTACACAAGTGATCTTGCACCCACATTCATCTCTTTTTCAATAACTCTTCCTTAAGGATTTCTGAAATCACTTCCTGAGTGTTACCATAATCTATGGCTAGCAAAGGCACTTTAGACACACCTTTGTAAGAATGTGAGTGGCTGTATCTGATTATACACTACAGTAGTAAGGGTTGTCACCTAAAGATAATGATCCATAAGGAAACTGAACAACCACAATGACATCCTACAAATGAAAGGTCATGGTGACTGTGATGGGTTCCTCCCCCCTTGGGGTACTGCCTGGAACTTGGGTACCACTGAGCCCCCCGACCCATCAGCCTGGGCTCCCTCCCACACTGTACTGCTATGACACGTTGCTAAGGTCTCCAAACTTCTTGTTTCAATCAGCATACATACAGGTAGGGACACACCCAGATGTTGTAAGTTGCAGACAGGCTTTCTGACCAGTCCCTGCATGGGAAGGTTATACAGCTAGGGCACTTACCAGCTTCTCAGGCTCACACCCCTCTCTGGAGGGTAAACCCAAAATTATACCGTCTTGCGCTGCACAGGAAATTGTACAGCGTAAGCTCATGAAATTCACCCCCTACCTCAATGTGGAGGAAGATATGCAACAGCTTTTTGCCCCCAGTTATGATTCCCACACACTGGTTTTAGACAAAACAAAAACAAGTTAATTAACCACAAAAGATAGTTTTTAAGTGATTATAAGGGATAGCAAACAGATCAAAGCAGATTACCTAGCAAATAAAACAAAAACACAATCTAAGCTTAATATACTAAAGAAATTGGATATGGATAGCAAATTCTCACCCTAAATGATGATTTAAGCAGTTTGCAGCGATTCTTGGGGCCAGCTGCCCTTGCTTGCATCTTAAAACCCCAGATATTCTTCTCACAGGCTAGAAATCCCTCTAGCCTGGGTTCAGCCCTTCTCCCCAGTTCAGTTCTTGTTTCTCAAGCATTTTCAAGCATCTCTTTTGGGCGGGAGTCAGAAGAAGAGCCCCGATGATGTCACTCCCCTGCCTAAAATAGCTTTTGCATATGGCGGAAACCCTTTGTCTCCAGCTTTAGTTCCCACGCCTTTCAGTGGAAAAACACTAGTTTACTATGAAGAATGTGGGGCGTAATGCCACAGTGACATTCCTGACATTCTGACTAACTCTTTGCAGCTATACCAGGTGGACAACATAGTATTGGTAACATCTTGTTAAAACAAACCTAAACTAGTTTAGAACCAGTTTTGTAGGATGTGGGTGGTGAATTAGTAGTTCTTTTTGTTCCCAAAGGTACGTATTATTGAGCAATTACCTTGTATCATCTTGACAGAAAGATGTCCCAGTGTTAGAGCAATAGTTTAGGACTCAGGAGCCCTAGTTCAATTCTCTGCTCTGCTACAAACTTCCTGTGTGACCATGGATAAGTCACTTAGGGAACTGAGCCACAGAGACACTATCTGCAAAATGGGAATAACATCACTTCCCTACCTCACAGCAGTGTTGTGGTTAAAGTGAGTGAGGTGCTTAGATACTAAGGTACTGGGGACCCTGTAAGTACCAAAGACAGGTAGAATTTAGAGAAGGTGGAACAGAGTGAATGAAAACCACAAATTACTTCACTTTAATTTAAAGGACTGCTGTAAACATTCTCATTGGCCTGGGTTGGTGGAACTAAGCCAAAGTTTACAGGTAGTGCTATTGTGATTTTCCTGCAGAGTTGGGATGGTTTGGTGGATAAACTAATAGTAGGGAGCTTTTCAGCATTTCATCTACCTTGCCTCATAGGATTGAATTGATGGGAATTTAGAGGTGGAAAAGACCTATTAAAGTAACCTAATCCCTGCCGCTGTCAGTGTAGGATTGTTTCTCTACACTATATAGTCTTATTGTTTTCTCCCATTCAAATGTAAGCATCCCAGACAATGAGGCCTCCATCGCTTTGGAAAACAAAAATAATGTAGCGATGGAACCACTTACATATTTTGTTTTAATCAAGAAAAATATTAAAATGGGTTGTTCCAATGTGAAGGTTTTGAAATGGTTTGTTTTTACTCTGAAGTGTCGTCTTTTATTTATCTTGCCATTTTCTTATCCTACTGTTATCTGGTCTGTTTCAGTTGATTGCTGAATGACTGGGCCTAAGGTTGCCCTTCCTATGGACAAATACACATGGCACATGAGATCAGGATTTGTAGGAGCCACATTAACAATGCTGAGGTGACACTTTTTGTCTAGTGAATTCTGTTCCCCCCCCCCCCCCCCTTTAAATTTGCATGGCCTAATTTTGGAAAAAATCCCAAATGATCTAAAATCAATTACGTTTTGAATGTCAATCTTTAGATTAATCATGAAGAAATTAGTTTTCTTTATTAATTATTTTTAATAAGCCTTCCCTCCTCAAGCTCATACAGGGCTGATACTGATACCTCTTATGCAAATTGCTTAGTACCTTACTCTGAACGGAGTCCAATGATTTCAATGGGACTAATTTGAGGAGTAGGTTACTGCTACTCAGCATGAGTAAGGGTGGGTGAATCTGGTCCACTTTTAGTAACAGAAGTATTTACTATCTTGCAGATAATGTTCTGATTGACTGAATCATGAGTTGCTTTTTGAGAGGGGAACTAATTGACTAGGGCGAGAGAGAAACCTGTTCTTTAATACTTTTGAGTCTCATAATTTTAAAATCTGTTACTAGCCAAGCCAACAGACATTTAAGGCTGAATCCTGAAACTTTTCTCTCATTAGTATATGGGATTGCTTGGCTGGTAAGGTACTAACCAACATGCGTAAGAATAGCAGAACTGGGCTCTTAGATAGGTCCTAAGCCGGTATTGTTAGGCAGATAGTAGTGTTGGTTTGCGGCAGGTTAACTTGCAACAGAATGCGAATGAGTTTGGTTGGAATTGCTTATCAGAAAGAAAACTGGGAAGCCATTTTTGTATTCTCTGAAAAATATAGTTTTTAAAAACAAGGCTTGGTATTCTGTGGTGTGTATTGTGTAAATTTAAGTGTGGCCAAAAAAGACAAGTAAGTTTGATAATACATTATCATGAAAAGACAAAGAAAAATATCATTACATTTGGTTCTTTTTTCCCCAGTTTGATTTACACAAGGCAGAAAGTGCACTTAAAGCAAACAATACAGTATCTGCGTATACTTTTTCAAGCATGAACAATAGTGCATTCTCTGGCAAATGAAGAACCTAACAATCAATGTATAACACAAAATAGCATAAGATTTACAAGTCCTGCATTGTGAGCACACAAGAAACTTGACCCAGAGAATGTATAGTGTTCACTGAAAGAACAGAACTGGTGTATGTAAACAATTCACAAGAGCATAGCATTGTTCAACAGTATATGGAATTGTGATGTTCAAGACACACAATAGCATGTCATTGCCTCAAAATGAATTCACTCTTGGGGTTGACTTTCACTTTTGTTAGGATTCACAGATTAATATAGCTTTTCAGTTGAAATAGTTGTGCAATTGTTGAAGATTTCATCAGAAAAGATTCATTGGACACAATGGTCAGAGAAAGAGGTAGAGAGAAGCAATCAATCATAGTAGATAAAAATAAGCATTCTTTGTTTTGAACTTTGTGTGCATCGCACGCGTTTAAGGAAATGTCCTTTCATCTAGAACAAGCTAGAACACAATTATTTGTTGAAGGAAGTTGGGATGGCCAGGCATGATTTTCAGAGGTACTGCCTCTGTTATCCAAAGCTATGATTTCAGGTTACCAACATCTTCAAAACCATGAAGCCTTTAGGATAGGGTCAGGGCCTTCAAAGTCTTTCTATTGACTTTAATGTGAACTAGATCGGGCCCTAACAAAGGAAATTAATAAAAAGGCAGATTTGGTGTAAACACATTGTATGATGCTAATTGAAAAAGTTTCATAGCATGGTTATCCGAATTAATACATTATCAAGGTCTTATTCACTTTCCCTATGTAGATGAGACATGGACAGATATTAGCATTAAAGAACATGGAAATGGGTAGATACATGTGGACCAAGCTGATGCCATACAGCCAGCCCCTGTCAGACTTGCAATCAAGTATGTTCTGGGGAACCGTACCCTTCCTCTGGGCGACCCTTCACACTCAGCTAATGTTAGTTTATTTCTGAGCAGCAGTCATTAAGCTATTTGCCTCATCTGCTAAGAACAAAGCATAAGAAAAAAATCTTCCTGCCAAAACCCAAAATTATGATTTAGGTTGTATTTTTCTTAGCATCTAACAGTTGTTACATTAGGTTCATGAATGGGTTTAAACATATTTCAGAGTTTACTTCAGCTTTAGAGGCTCTATTCATATGATGCTTGTTTTCAGCCAAATGCAGATTGAAAATTAGCTATGAAAACATGTTGATGTTAGTAATCGAACATATTATGTTATGTTCCAGAAGCACCTAAAGGCCCCGATTGGGGAACAGGGCTCCATTGTGTTATGCATGTAACACACACATATAATAATAATATAATTAATAAAGACAGTGCCTTTCCCAAAAAACGTACTGCCTACACATGTGTACATTTAACATCGAAGAGCTAGTTTACAACTAAGGGACAAAAAAGCCCCAAATACCTTGACTACCATGGACTAATGTAGGAGTCCTAACAAGAGGAGAACCCATGCAGACAGCACCTGCTTTGGTAGGGTGGAAGTAGCAGGCATACAGTTTCCACTTACTCTTGTGTACCTACACCCAGTATCAGGCTTGTACTGTAGGTGTAAGGAAGTTATTACTCTTCTTTACTACCTTGTGCGGGTGTGCAGCCCAAGTCACAATCTGACCCTGAGTGTTAAAGTTCTTTTTAAAAGCACTTTTGACCAACACGTTATGTGGACATTTTATAGGTCTGGAAAGCTTTGAAAAACTTTATCTTCTTATATAATTTTAAATGTGTGCCGAGAACTTACAAATACATGTAGAATGCCTGGGTCTTCCAAACTTGTATGTTACAAAAATAGAGTTTAAAAAACCCTTTTCTTTGTTCCTTTTCCAGGGTGATTTTTGTTTCTTTTTATTACCAGAAACCTGTATAGGAACAGGATAGTTGAGTCTGGCCCACTACTGAATTTTTAAAGGACTACAAGGAGCAGCAAAGATACAAAAGTTACAAGGGAACGGTGTGCACAGAAATATATGTCAGGACATGGAATGCAGTTCAGACAAAGCAATCTGCGCCTGCTGCTTATTGCCTACCTGGAATCAGAGTCTGTTTCACAGTCACAGGTTAGTTGTCACAGGATTGGTTTTAGATCGGCAATGAGCTGCAGGAGCAAATGAGTTTTGTCTGAAACGCATTCCGTGTCTTGACATATTGTCTGTCCATACAGCACCATTGTATCATTTGTATCTTTGTCACTCACTATATAGTCCTTTTACAATTCAGTGAAGTCGCTCTTGAAGCAGAATGGACTTTCCTGGGATGTTAATAGAGAGCATAAAAAGAAAATGGGTGATTATGTCACATAAATGCTTTTTCACCAAAGAGGCAAAAGTACATCGCTCTAAGATCTGTGTACTGTATGTTCTGGCTAATTGACACTATTGTCTCTTTTCAGTGTAGGATAATTATAGCTTTGAATTATTTTAGGGAAATAAAATATTTAAAAAATGGGTCACAGCAAGGAGACAGCCCTATTACCACTGAAAGGTGACCTCTTCCTGGCAATGGATATAGGCCCTATCTCAGTCCCCATCGTACTCAGCCTCTTTGCAGCTTTTAACAGAGCTGACCACAAGGTTCTGCTGACACACCCATGTGACAGAGCTAAAATTAAATGGCAACCACTACAATAACTCCAGTCATTCACTTCCACCAATCCCCAGAGTGTGGTGATAGGTAACTACTGCTCCACCCCAAGAACCCTTACATGTAGAGTTCCTCCAGGATCTGTTCTGCAGCTCCTCCTCTTCAATGTCTACACTTGACCACTTGGAGAGGAGGTTAGATGCCACAGACTCCATTCCCAAAAATACTCCCAGCTGTATATTTAATTTTCCACAGAAGCAACCAGCACAATCACAAGCGTATCACAGTGTCCGCAAAAGATAATCACCTGAAGGAGGAGCACTTGGCTGAAACTGAACAAAAGGACTGATGGTCTTGTAAGACTCTTGTTGCTAAGACCCTGGAGACTGGGGATCTCATTTAAATTTGTGGCTCTGCTACACATTTCCTGCGTGACCTTGAGCAAGTCACTTCACCTCTCGGGTTCTGAGTTCCCCATCTGCAAATGGGATAATAATACTTCTTTTCTCTCTCTCTTTGTCTCATATATACTGAATGATAAGCTCTTTGGGGCAGGTTCTCTCTTAAATTTTATATGTACGGTGCCTAGCACAGCGTGGTCCTGATCTCTGGTAGGGCCTCTTGGTGCTACTGTAACACAACTAACAACAATAAAGACAAGATCAATATGAGCCTGGTCAGAGGGGAAGACTGTTTTCCTCTTTTATCGAAGGCATCTGTTCACCCTTATCAAAGTACCGCAAAGCCTTGGGGTTCTGTTCTGTTCTGTAAAGCCTGGACAACCAGGTAGAATCAGAGGCAAAAAAACCCTTGTCCACCTTTTGCTTATTAGGAAGTTTTTCCCTTTCCTCCTGATCGAGGATCTGGCTACAGTGACGCATGTATTCATCACTTCCAGGCTGTGTTACTGAAACTTGCTGTATCTAGGGCAAAAGGAGGACATAGTGCAGAGGCTCCAGCTGGTGCATGATGTGGCTGCATGGCAGGAGAGTTCACTGTTGCTTCTTTCACTGGTTCCCAGTCTGCTTCCATTGCCAGATTAAGGCTTTGGTTCTGATCTTCAAGACACCAATGGGTCACGATCCAGCTCCATCAATGGCTACATCTCCCAGCAAGAAAGCTGCACTTCTCTGAGACACTGCAACTAAGAAAACCCAGGATGAAGCCCATAAGAACTGGAGTATTCTCAGTGGAGCGGATTTGACATGGAATGAGCTTCCAGGGCAGATCAGATTAATCCAGACTGTGACAGCCTTCAGAGTATCCTGCAAGACTGTTCTCTTTGGCAGAGCATTCCCACCATATTCAGCAGGATGATGGTTTAAAAAAATTAGTTATTCCCAATTGAGAGCCTCTTTTAGACAGGGAGAGGGGAAGAATAATGTGTTCTACTAGGGACTTCGCTATGTGGATTTCATTTGCTTAGGAAGTGCTTAGGTACTACAATCGTGAGTGCTATAGAAGGTTTTTAGATTTTGTAATTCTGAAAGATAAAAGGAAAAGGATAAGTATCTCAGTCTGATATGTGAAAGTGCCTTCTTTACAGAATCTTTCATTAGAGGCACCTCAGTCTTACTACCCCACTTGTAGATTCCATTTGAATTCATGCTTCACAGAGGCCTGGTAGTCACTTATCAAAATGCAATAGCTTTCTTTCCAGCACAAACCTTTCTGTGCTGCATTGCCTTGGCCCAAATATGACATTTCAGTCGGAAAAAGAAAGCTATCAAAGCTTGATGGGGCTCACAGGGATTCACTTTCAGAATAACTCCAAAAAACAGGGCAGGAATTTACAGCTCTCCTAGGATGTACTCATCCCTTGCAATAACAATAGTTGTAGGGGAAAAAATCTTTCTAAATGAAATTGTTTTTCATGAGGCATCAGCTGCTCTAAAACTCCTTGTTTATACCTTGCCAATGGCCACACCTTCAAGAATCCAATAATTCTTGTGTGTGTTGACATGGAGGCCACATGATTTATACCCATAGTGCCATACAAATGTTCGTCTATGGGGTATGTAGTGGACTGTGCATCTGAAGGCATGATGGAGAAAAGAATATAACATGGAGATAGTTAATGTTTGTGTATATGGCACTGCCATGAAACAGTATATCGAAACACACTGTTATGAGATACCCTAGAACGAAAGTGCCTGTGTATTAAATAGCTGTTTTAAATAGGGTTACTGTACGTCCGGTTTTTCCCGGACATGTCTAGCTTTTTTGTGATCAAACCCCCGTCCGGGGGGAATTGCCAAAAAGCCGAAGATATCTGGAAAAATACCAGCCGGGTACTTCCCCTCCCGCGGCTGCTGTGCTCCTCCCCTGACTCTTCGTCTCTGTTTAAGAGCCGAGCTGCCCAAGCACTACCGGCTTCGGGCAGCCCCCATGC